>NC_069503.1:1150458314-1150588314 GCF_027579735.1 Bombina bombina | reverse complement strand
ACCTACAGTACCTCCACGTACTCTACCTACAGAACCCACATTTAGTGTATGTACAGTACCCCCACTTACTGTACCTACAGAACCCACATTTAGTGTATGTACAGTACCCCCTATCGGCCGCTAGCAGGGGGTGTCAATCAACCCGATCATATTAGATCGGGTTGATTTCTGTCCGCCGCCTCAGAGCAGGCGGACAGGTTATGGAGCTTGATAAATATGCCCTTTAGTATACGTACAGTACCCCCACTTACTATATCTACAGAACCCTTACTTAGTGTATGTACAGTACCACAACTTACAGTACCTACAGAACCTACACTTAATGTACCAACAGAACCCACACTTACTGTACCAACAGAACCCACACTTAGTGATCCTACAGGACCTCCACTTACTGTACCTACAGTACCCCACTTACTGTACCTACAGTACCCCACTTACTGTAGCTACAGAGCCCACACATAGTGATCCTACAGAGCCCACACTTAGTGATCCTACAGTACCAACACTTAGTGATTCTACAGTACCAACACTTAGTGATCCTACAGTACCAACACTTAGTGATCATACAGTACCCACATTTAGTGATCCTACAATACCAACACTTAGTGATCATATAGTTACCACATTTAGTGATCCTACAGTACCAACACTTAGTGATCCTACAATACCAACACTTAGTGATCCTACAGTACCAACACTTAGTGATCCTACAGTACCAATACTTAGTGATCCTACAGTACCAATACTTAGTGATCCTACAGTACCAATACTTAGTGAACCTACAGTACCAATACTTAGTGATCCTACAATACCAACACTTAGTGATCCTACAGTACCAACACTTAGTGATCCTACAATACCAACACTTAGTGATCCTACAGTACCAATACTTAGTGATCATACAGTACCAACACTTAGTGATCATATAGTAAGCACACTTAGTGATCCTACAGTACCAACACTTAGTGATCCTACAATACCCACACTTAGTGATCCTACAGTACCAACACTTAGTGATCCTACAGTACCAACACTTACTGATCCTACAGTACCCACACTTAGTGATCCTACAGTACCAACACTTAGTGATCCTATAGTACCAACATTTAGTGATCATATAGTACCAACACTTAATGATCTTACAGTACCAACATTTAGTGATCCTACAATACCAATACTTAGTGATCATACAGTACCAACATTTAGTGACCATACAATACCAATACTTAGTGATCCTACAGTACCAACACTTAGTGATCTTACAGTACCAACACTTAGTGATCATACAGTACCAACATTTAGTGATCATATAGTACCAACACTTAGTGATCTTACAGTACCAACATTTAGTGATCATATAGTACCAACACTTAGTGATCTTACAGTACCAATATTTAGTGATCATTCAATACCATTACGTAGTGATCCTACAGTACCAACACTTAGTGATCTTACAGTACCAACATTTAGTGATCTTACAGTACCAATATTTAGTGATCATACAGTACCAACATTTAGTGATCATACAATACCAATACTTAGTGATCATATAGTACCAACACTTAGTGATCATACAATACCAATAATTAGTGATCATATAGTACCAACACTTAGTGATCCTACAGTACCAACACTTAGTGATCCTACAGTACAAACACTTAGTGATCCTACAGTACCAACACTTAGTGATCCTACAGTACCAACACTTAGTGATCCTACAATACCCACATTTAGTGATCATACAGTACCAACACTTAGTGATCATACAGTACCCACATTTAGTGATCATACAGTACCAACACTTAGTGATCATATAGTAACCACACTTAGTGAACCTACAGTCAGTACCCTCACTTAGTGTAAGTACACACTAACAGTCAGTACCTGCAGCAGTGTCTGTTCTCAGTCGTTGGTTGCAGCTCTCACATCCCAGCACTGTGTGACTTACACATTGTGCATTCCTGTGAATATTATAAAGGGCTGGGACATAAGTCCCCTCCCCTCTCCTCCCGAGGCCGCCAGCCAGCTCCCACCCAGCTAGGACAGCACAAGTGTGAGAGCAGTGTGAATGATATTAGTGCACACCTATAATGCCAGGGTGCCCACACTGCCAGAGGTATACCCAATGCTGTAACAAATTACAATACTTATAGTGTATACATTGCTGTACACACAGTGCCAAGGGTGTATTCAGTGCTGTTCTTACACTGTCAAAAGTGTATTCATTGTAAAACTTATAGTGCCAGAGGTATACACAGTGCTGTTAACTCACAGAAAGGGGGACACCCAGTGCTGTCGACATATACAATGTTGTATTTAAAGTGCCACAGGTATACATAGTGCTGATAGTTACTCACAATACCAAGTGTGTACCCAGTACTGTACTCAAACAAAATGATGTACTCACAGCATCCATATATATACACAATAACAGGGGTATACCCAATGCTGTGCTCACACACAATGTTGTACTCTCTACGTATATACATACACTGTATCTCACAAAAGTAAGTACACCCTCACATTTCTGTAAATATTTTATTATATTCTTTCATGTGACAACACTGAAGAAATGACACTTTGGGGGGTAGTTATCAACGTGTCAACTTTCCTGCCTTCGCCGGCCCAATACGCCCGCCTAAGCTCGCCTACCTTCACCGCCGCGGACCTGAAAAAATACGCCTAAGTTATCAAATAAAGCTGTCAAAAAGCCGCGGGCAATGAGCAGCGGACTGTGAGAGTTATCACACATCCGATCTCGCTGCTCTTCGGCTGTTTGACAGCTTTCTTGCTAGCCTGTCACTAGTAAGCAACCACACTAAACTACACTGTTCTACCCCTATACCGGCGCCCCCGGAGCCTCCCGCAACTAAATAAAGTTACTAACCCCTAAACCGCATTTACTTAGGTTAGGATTTATTTTACAGGTAATTTTGTATTTCTTTTAACTAGGTAGTTATTAAATAGTTAATAACTATTTAATAACTATTCTAACTAGCTAAAATAAATACAAAGTTACCTGTAAAATAAATATAATTCCTAAAATAGCTACAATGTAATTATTAATTACATTGTAGCTATCTTAGGGTTTATTTTACATGTAAGTATTTAGTTTTAAATAGGAATAATTTATTTAAGTGTAGTGTAGTGTTAGGTGTAATTGTAACTTAGGTTAGTTTTTATTTTACAGGTAAATTTCTCTTTATTTTAGCTAGGTAAGCTATTAAATAGTTAATAACTATTTAATAGCTATTGTACCTAGTTAAAATAAATTGAAAGGTGCCTGTAAAATAAAAATAAATCCTAAGATAGCTACAATATAATTATTATGTATATTGTAGCTATATTAGGGTTTATTTTATAGGTAAGTATTTAGTTTTAAATAGGATTAACTTAGTTAATAATAGAAATATTATTTAGATTTATTTAATTAAAATTTAAGTTAAAGGGGTGTTAGGGTTAGTGTTAGACTTAGGTTTAGGGGTTAATAAATTTATTACAGTGGCGGTGGTGTAGTGGGGGGCAGGATAGGGGTTAATAAATGTATTATAGGCGGCAACGGTGTAGGGGGGGCAGATTAGGGGTTAATAAATTTAATATAGGTTGCTGCAGGGTCAGGGAGCGGCGGTTTAGGGGTTAATACACTTATTATAGTTGCGGCAGGGTCAGGGAGCGGCGGTTTAGGGGTTAATATGTATAGAGTAGCTTGCGGTGGGCTCCGGGAGCGGCGGTTTAGGGGGTAATAACTTTATTTAGTTGCGGCGGTGTAGGGGACAGATTAGGGGTGTTTAGACTCGGGGTACATGTTAGTGTGTTAGGTGCAGACATCTCCCATTGAAATCAATGGGATATCTGGCAGCAGCGAACTTGTACTTTCGCTATGGTCAGACTCCCATTGATTCCTATGGGATCCGCCACCTCCAGGGTGGTGGTTTGAAAACCAGGTACGCTGGGCCGGAAAGTGCCGAGCGTACCTGCTAGTTTTTTGATAACTAGCAAAAGTAGTCAGATTGTGCCGTACTTGTGTGCGGAACATCTGGAGTGACGTAAGAATCGATCTGTGTCGGACGGAGTCCGGCGGATCGAAGTTTACGTCACAAAATTCTACTTTTGCCGGTCTGTAGCCTTTGATAACTAAGGCGAATCAGCCTCGCCACAAATACGCTGTGGAATTCCAGCGTATTTGAGGTTGACGGCTTGATAACTACCCCCCTTTGTTACAATGTAAAGTAGTGAGTGTACAGCCTGTATAACAGTGTAAATATTTTATTACATCTTTTCATGTGACAACACTGAAGAAATGACACTTTGTTACAATGTAAAGTAGTGAGTGTACAGCCTGTATAACAGTGTAAATATTTTATTACATCTTTTCATGTGACAACACTGAAGAAATTACACTTTGTTACAATGTAAAGTAGTGAGTGTACAGTCTGTATAACAGTGTAAATATTAATTATATCTTTTCATGTGACAACACTGAATAAATGACACTTTGCTACAATGTAAAGTAGTGAGTGTACAGCCTGTATAACAGTGTAAATATTTTATTATATCTTTTCATGTGACAACACTGAAGAAATGACACTTTGTTACAATGTAAAGTAGTGAGTGTACAGCCTGTATAACAGTGTAAATATTTTATTATATCTTTCATGTGACAACACTGAAGAAATGACACTTTGTTACAATGTAAAGTAGTGAGTGTACAGCCTGTATAACAGTGTAAATATTTTATTATATCTTTCATGTGACAACACTGAAGAAATGACACTTTGTTACAATGTAAAGTAGTGAGTGTACAGCCTGTATAACAGTGTAAATATTTTATTATATCTTTCATGTGACAACACTGAAGAAATGACACTTTGTTACAATGTAAAGTAGTGAGTGTACAGCCTGTATAACAGTGTAAATATTTTATTATATCTTTCATGTGACAACACTGAAGAAATGACACTTTGTTACAATGTAAAGTAGTGAGTGTACAGCCTGTATAACAGTGTAAATATTTTATTATATCTTTTCATGTGACAACACTGAAGAAATGACACTTTGTTACAATGTAAAGTAGTGAGTGTACAGCCTGTATAACAGTGTAAATATTTTATTATATCTTTTCATGTGACAACACTGAAGAAATGACACTACAATGTAAAGTAGTGAGTGTACAGCCTGTATAACAGTGTAAATATTTTATTATATCTTTTCATGTGACAACACTGAAGAAATGACACTTTGTTACAATTTAAAGTAGTGAGTGTACATACAGCCTGTATAACAGTGTAACTATTTTATTATATATTTTCATGTGACAACACTGAAGAAATGACACTTTGTTACAATGTAAAGTAGTGAGTGTACAGCCTGTATAACAGTGTAAATATTTTATTATATCTTTCATGTGACAACACTGAAGAAATGACACTTTGTTACAATGTAAAGTAGTGAGTGTACAACCTGTATAACAGTGTAAATATTTTATTATATCTTTTCATGTGACAACACTGCAGAAATGACACTTTGTTACAATGTAAAGTAGTGAGTGTACAGCCTGTATAACAATGTAAATATTGTATTATATCTTTTCATGTGACAACACTGAAGAAATGACACTTTGTTACAATGTAAAGTAGTGAGTGTACAGCCTGTATAACAATGTAAATATTGTATTATATCTTTTCATGTGACAACACTGAAGAAATGACACTTTGCTTCAATGTAAAGTAGTGAGTGTACAGCCTGTATAACAGTGTAAATATTTTATTATATCTTTCATGTGACAACACTGAAGAAATGACACTTTGCTACAATGTACAGTAGTGAGTGTACAGTCTGTATAACAGTGTAAATATTTTATTATATCTTTTCATGTGACAACACTGAATAAATGACACTTTGCTTCAATGTAAAGTAGTGAGTGTACAGCCTGTATAACAGTGTAAATATTTTATTATATCTTTTCATGTTACAACACTGAAGAAATGACACTTTGTTACAATGTAAAGTAGTGAGTGTACAGCCTGTATAACAGTGTAAATATTTTATTATATCTTTTCATGTGACAACACTGAATAAATGACACTTTACTACAATGTAAAGTAGTGAGTGTACAGCCTGTATAACAGTGTAAATATTTTATTATATCTTTTCATGTGACAACACTGAAGAAATGACACTTTACTACAATGTAAAGTAGTGAGTGTACAGCCTGTATAACAGTGTAAATATTTATTATATCTTTTCATGTGACAACACTGAAGAAATGACACTTTGTTACAATGTAAAGTAGTGAGTGTACAGCCTGTATAACAGTGTAAAGTAGTGAGTGTACAGCCTGTATAACAGTGTAAAGTAGTGAGTGTACAGCCTGTATAACTGTGTAAATATTTTATTATATCTTTCATGTGACAACACTGAAGAAATGACACTTTGTTACAATGTACAGTAGTGAGTATACAGCCTGTATAACAATGTAATTTGCTGTCACCTGAAAATAACTCAACACACAGCCATTAATGTCTAAACTATTGGTAGCAAAAGTGAGAACACCCCTAAGAGAAAATGTCCAAATTAGCCATTTACCCTCCCCGGTGTCATGTGACTCGTTAGTGTCACAAGGTCTCAGGTGTGAATGGAGAGCAGGTGTGTTACATTTGGTGTTATCGCTCTCACACTCTCTCATACTGGTCACTGGAAGTTCAACATGGGACCTCATGGCAAAGAACTCTCTGAGGATCTGAAGAAAAGAATTGTTGTTCTACATACCCAGTGCTGTACTCACAGTGTTACAGGTATATACACAGTACAAGGGAAGTACCCAGTGCTGTACTCATACACAGTGCTGTACTCACAGTGTTACAGGTATATACAGAGTACAAGGGAAGTACCCAGTGCTGTACTCATACACAGTGCTGTACTCACAGTGTTACAGGTATATACAGAGTACAAGGGAAGTACCCAGTGCTGTACTCATACACAGTGCTGTACTCAGTGTTACAGGTATATACAGAGTACAAGGGAAGTACCCAGTGCTGTACTCATACACAGTGTTGTACTCAGTGTTACAGGTATATACACAGTACAAGGGAAGTACCCAGTGCTGTACTCATACACAGTGCTGTACTCACAGTGTTACAGGTATATACAGAGTACAAGGGAAGTACCCAGTGCTGTACTCATACACAGTGCTGTACTCAGTGTTACAGGTATATACAGAGTTCAAGGGAAGTACCCAGTGCTGTACTCATACACAGGGCTGTACTCACAGTGTTACAGGTATATACAGAGTACAAAGGAAGTACCCAGTGCTGTACTCATACACAGTGCTGTACTCATACACAGTGCTGTACTCAGTGTTACAGGTATATACAGAGTACAAGGGAAGTACCCAGTGCTGTACTCATACACAGTGCTGAACTCACTGTTACAGGTATATACAGAGTACAGGGGAAGTACCCAGTGCTGTACTCATACACAGTGCTGAACTCACTGTTACAGGTATATACAGAGTACAGGGGAAGTACCCAGTGCTGTACTCATACACAGTGCTATACTCAGTGTTACAGGTATATAAACAGTACAAGGGAAGTACCCAGTGCTGTACTCATACACAGTGCTGTACTCAGTGTTACAGGTATATCTACAGTACAAGGGAAGTACCCAGTGCTGTACTCATACACAGTGCTGTACTCACAGTGTTACAGGTATATACAGAGTACAAGGGAAGTACCCAGTGCTGTACTCATACACAGTGCTGTACTCAGTGTTACAGGTATATAAACAGTACAAGGGAAGTACCCAGTGCTGTACTCATACACAGTGCTATACTCAGTGTTACAGGTATATAAACAGTACAAGGGAAGTACCCAGTGCTGTACTCATACACAGTGCTATACTCAGTGTTACAGGTATATAAACAGTACAAGGGAAGTACCCAGTGCTGTACTCATACACAGTGCTGTACTCACAGTGTTACAGGTATATACATAGTACAAGGGAAGTACCCAGTGCTGTACTCATACACAGTGCTGTACTCAGTGTTACAGGTATATACATAGTACAAGGGAAGTACCCAGTGCTGTACTCATACACAGTGCTGTACTCAGTGTTACAGGTATATACACAGTACAAGGGAAGTACCCAGTGCTGTACTCATACACAGTGCTGTACTCAGTGTCACATGTATATACAGAGTACAAGTGAAGTACCCAGTGCTGTACTCATACACAGTGCTGTACTCATACACAGTGCTGTACTCACTGTGTTACAGGTATATACACAATACAAGGGAAGTTCCCAGTGCTGTACGCATACACAGTGCTGTACTTACAGTGTTACAGGTATATACAGAGTACAAGGGAAGTACCCAGTGATGTACTCATACACAGTGCTGTACTCACAGTGTTACAGGTATATACACAGTACAAGGGAAGTACCCAGTGCTGTACTCATACACAGTGCTGTACTTACAGTGTTACAGGTATATACAGAGTACAAGGGAAGTACCCAGTGCTGTACTCATACACAGTGCTGTACTCACAGTGTTACAGGTATATACACAGTACAAGGGAAGTACCCAGTGCTGTACTCATAGACAGTGCTGTACTCATACACAGTGCTGTTTTCAGTGTTACAGGTATATACAGAGTACAAGCAAAGTACCCAGTGCTGTACTCATACAGCGTGCTGTACTCACAGTATTACAGGTATATACACAGTACAAGGGACGTACCCAGTGCTGTACTCATACACAGTGCTGTACTCAGTGTTACAGGTATATACACAGTACAAGGGAAGTACCCACTGCTGTACTCATACACAGTGCTGTACTCACAGTGTTACAGGTATATACACAGTACAAGGGAATTACACAGTGCTGTACTCATACACAGTGCTGTACTCAGTGTTTCAGGTATATACGGAGTACAAGGGAAGTACCCAGTGCTGTACTCCCAGTGTTATAGGTATATACAGAGTACAAGGGAAGTACCCAGTGCTGTACTCATACACAGTGCTGTACTCAGTGTTAAAGGTATATACAGAGTACAAGGGAAGTACCCAGTGCTGTACTCATACACAGTGCTGTACTCACAGTGTTACAGGTATATACAAAGTACAAGGGAAGTACCCAGTGCTGTACTCACAGTGTTACAGGTATATACACAGTACATGGGACGTACCCAGTGCTGTACTCATACACAGTGCTGTACTCACAGTGTTACAGGTATATACACAATACAAGGGAAGTACCCAGTGCTGTACTCACAGTGTTACAGGTATATACAGAGTACAAGGGAAGTACCCAGTGCTGTACTCATACACAGTGCTGTACTCACTGTGTTACAGGTATATACACAATACAAGGGAAGTACCCAGTGCTGTACGCATACACAGTGCTGTACTTACAGTGTTACAGGTATATACAGAGTACAAGTGAAGTACCCAGTGCTGTACTCATACACAGTGCTGTACTCAGTGTTACAGGTATATACAGAGTACAAGGGAAGTACCCAGTGATGTACTCATACACAGTGCTGTACTCACAGTGTTACAGGTATATACACAGTACAAGGGAAATACACAGTGCTGTACTCACAGTGTTACAGGTATATACACAGTACAAGGGAAGTTCCCAGTGCTGTACTTACAGTGTTACAGGTATATACAGAGTACAAGGGAAGTACCCAGTGCTGTACTCATACACAGTGCTGTACTCACAGTGTTACAGGTATATACACAGTACAAGGGAAGTACCCAGTGCTGTACTCATAGACAGTGCTGTACTCATACACAGTGCTGTACTCTGTGTTACAGGTATATATAGAGTACAAGCAAAGTACCCAGTGCTGTACTCATACACAGTGCTGTACTCACAGTGTTACAGGTATATACACAGTACAAGGGAAGTACCCACTGCTGTACTCATACACAGTGCTGTACTCACAGTGTTACAGGTATATACACAGTACAAGGGAAGTACCCAGTGCTGTACTCATACCCAGTGCTGTACTCAGTGTTACAGGTATATACACAGTACAAGGGAAGTACCCAGTGCTGTACTCGTAGACATTGCTGTACTCATACACAGTGCTGTACTCACTGTGTTTCAGGTATATACACAGTACAAGGGAAGTACCCAGTGCTGTACTCAGTGTTACAGGTATATACACAGTACAAGGGAAGTACCCAGTGCTGTACTCATACACAGTGCTGTACTCACAGTGTTACAGGTATATACACAGTACAAGGGAAGTATCCAGTGCTGTACTCATACCCAGTGCTGTACTCACAGTGTTACAGGTATATACACAGTACAAGGGAAGTACCCAGTTCTGTACTCATACACAGTGCTGTACTCATAAACAGTGCTGTACTCACAGTGTTACAGGTATATACAGAGTACAAGGGAAGTACCCAGTGCTGTACTCATACCCAGTGCTGTACTCACAATGTTACAGGTATATACACAGTACAAGGGAAGTGTCCAGTGCTGTACTCATACCCAGTGCTGTACTCACAGTGTTACAGGTATATACAGAGTACAAGGGAAGTATCCAGTGCTGTACTCACAGTTTTACAGGTATATACAGAGTACAAGGGAAGTACCAGTGCTGTACTCATACACAGTGCTGTACTCACAGTTTTACAGGTATATACACAGTACAAGGGAAGTACCCAGTGCTGTACTCATACACAGTGCTGTACTCACAGTGTTACTGGTATATACACAGTACAAGGGAAGTACCCAGTGCTGTACTCGTACACAGTGCTGTACTCATACACAGTGCTGTACTAAGTGTTACAGGTATATACAGAGTACAAGGGAAGTACCCAGTGCTGTACTCATACACAGTGCTGTACTCACAGTGTTACAGGTATATACACAGTACAAGGGAAGTACCCAGTGCTGTACTCGTACACAGTGCTGTACTCAGTGTTACAGGTATATACAGAGTACAAGGGAAGTACCCAGTGCTGTACTCATACACAGTGCTGTACTCACTGTGTTACAGGTATATACACAATACAAGGGAAGTACCCAGTGCTGTACGCATACACAGTGCTGTACTTACAGTGTTACAGGTATATACAGAGTACAAGTGAAGTACCCAGTGCTGTACTCATACACAGTGCTGTACCCAGTGTTACAGGTATATACAGAGTACAAGGGAAGTACCCAGTGCTGTACTCTTACACAGTGCTGTACTTACAGTGTTACAGGTATATACAGAGTACAAGGGAAGTACCCAGTGCTGTACTCATACACAGTGCTGTACTCAGTGTTACAGGTATATACAGAGTACAAGGGAAGTACCCAGTGCTGTACTCATACACAGTGCTGTACTCACTGTGTTACAGGTATATACACAATACAAGGGAAGTACCCAGTGCTGTACGCATACACAGTGCTGTACTTACAGTGTTACAGGTATATACAGAGTACAAGTGAAGTACCCAGTGCTGTACTCATACACAGTGCTGTACTCAGTGTTACAGGTATATACAGAGTACAAGGGAAGTACCCAGTGATGTACTCATACACAGTGCTGTACTCACAGTGTTACAGGTATATACCGAGTACAAGGGAAGTACCCAGTGCTGTACTCATACACAGTTCTGTACTTACAGTGTTACAGGTATATACAGAGTACAAGGGAAGTACCCAGTGCTGTACTCATACACAGTGCTGTACTCACAGTGTTACAGGTATATACAGAGTACAAGGGAAGTACCCAGTGCTGTACTCATAGACAGTGCTGTACTCATACACAGTGCTCGGTGTTACAGGTATATACAGAGTACAAGCAAAGTACCCAGTGCTGTACTCATACAGCGTGCTGTACTCAGTGTTACAGGTATATACACAGTACAAGGGAAGTACCCACTGCTGTACTCATACACAGTGCTGTACTCACAGTGTTACAGGTATATACACAGTACAAGGGAATTACACAGTGCTGTACTCATACACAGTGCTGTACTCAGTGTTTCAGGTATATACGGAGTACAAGGGAAGTACCCAGTGCTGTACTCCCAGTGTTATAGGTATATACAGAGTACAAGGGAAGTACCCAGTGCTGTACTCATACACAGTGCTGTACTCAGTGTTAAAGGTATATACAGAGTACAAGGGAAGTACCCAGTGCTGTACTCATACACAGTGCTGTACTCACAGTGTTACAGGTATATACAAAGTACAAGGGAAGTACCCAGTGCTGTACTCACAGTGTTACAGGTATATACACAGTACATGGGACGTACCCAGTGCTGTACTCATACACAGTGCTGTACTCACAGTGTTACAGGTATATACACAATACAAGGGAAGTACCCAGTGCTGTACTCACAGTGTTACAGGTATATACAGAGTACAAGGGAAGTACCCAGTGCTGTACGCATACACAGTGCTGTACTTACAGTGTTACAGGTATATACAGAGTACAAGTGAAGTACCCAGTGCTGTACTCATACACAGTGCTGTACTCAGTGTTACAGGTATATACAGAGTACAAGGGAAGTACCCAGTGATGTACTCATACACAGTGCTGTACTCACAGTGTTACAGGTATATACACAGTACAAGGGAAATACACAGTGCTGTACTCACAGTGTTACAGGTATATACAGAGTACAAGGGAAGTACCCAGTGCTGTACTCATACACAGTGCTGTACTCACAGTGTTACAGGTGTATATACACAGTACAAGGGAAGTACCCAGTGCTGTACTCATACACAGTGCTGTACTCTGTGTTACAGGTATATATAGAGTACAAGCAAAGTACCCAGTGCTGTACTCATACACAGTGCTGTACTCACAGTGTTACAGGTATATACACAGTACAAGGGAAGTACCCACTGCTGTACTCATACACAGTGCTGTACTCACAGTGTTACAGGTATATACACAGTACAAGGGAAGTACCCACTGCTGTACTCATACACAGTGCTGTACTCACAGTGTTACAGGTATATACACAGTACAAGGGAAGTACCCAGTGCTGTACTCATACCCAGTGCTGTACTCAGTGTTACAGGTATATACACAGTACAAGGGAAGTACCCAGTGCTGTACTCGTAGACATTGCTGTACTCATACACAGTGCTGTACTCACTGTGTTTCAGGTATATACACAGTACAAGGGAAGTACCCAGTGCTGTACTCAGTGTTACAGGTATATACACAGTACAAGGGAAGTACCCAGTGCTGTACTCATACACAGTGCTGTACTCACAGTGTTACAGGTATATACACAGTACAAGGGAAGTATCCAGTGCTGTACTCATACCCAGTGCTGTACTCACAGTGTTACAGGTATATACACAGTACAAGGGAAGTACCCAGTTCTGTACTCATACACAGTGCTGTACTCATAAACAGTGCTGTACTCACAGTGTTACAGGTATATACAGAGTACAAGGGAAGTACCCAGTGCTGTACTCATACCCAGTGCTGTACTCACAATGTTACAGGTATATACACAGTACAAGGGAAGTGTCCAGTGCTGTACTCATACCCAGTGCTGTACTCACAGTGTTACAGGTATATACAGAGTACAAGGGAAGTATCCAGTGCTGTACTCACAGTTTTACAGGTATATACAGAGTACAAGGGAAGTACCAGTGCTGTACTCATACACAGTGCTGTACTCACAGTTTTACAGGTATATACACAGTACAAGGGAAGTACCCAGTGCTGTACTCATACACAGTGCTGTACTCACAGTGTTACTGGTATATACACAGTACAAGGGAAGTACCCAGTGCTGTACTCGTACACAGTGCTGTACTCATACACAGTGCTGTACTAAGTGTTACAGGTATATACAGAGTACAAGGGAAGTACCCAGTGCTGTACTCATACACAGTGCTGTACTCACAGTGTTACAGGTATATACACAGTACAAGGGAAGTACCCAGTGCTGTACTCATACACAGTGCTGTACTCAGTGTTACAGGTATATACAGAGTACAAGGGAAGTACCCAGTGCTGTACTCATACACAGTGCTGTACTCACTGTGTTACAGGTATATACACAATACAAGGGAAGTACCCAGTGCTGTACGCATACACAGTGCTGTACTTACAGTGTTACAGGTATATACAGAGTACAAGTGAAGTACCCAGTGCTGTACTCATACACAGTGCTGTACCCAGTGTTACAGGTATATACAGAGTACAAGGGAAGTACCCAGTGCTGTACTCTTACACAGTGCTGTACTTACAGTGTTACAGGTATATACAGAGTACAAGGGAAGTACCCAGTGCTGTACTCATACACAGTGCTGTACTCAGTGTTACAGGTATATACAGAGTACAAGGGAAGTACCCAGTGCTGTACTCATACACAGTGCTGTACTCACTGTGTTACAGGTATATACACAATACAAGGGAAGTACCCAGTGCTGTACTCATACAGCGTGCTGTACTCACAGTGTTACAGGTATATACACAGTACAAGGGAAGTACCCACTGCTGTACTCATACACAGTGCTGTACTCACAGTGTTACAGGTATATACACAGTACAAGGTAATTACACAGTGCTGTACTCATACACAGTGCTGTACTCAGTGTTACAGGTATATACGGAGTACAAGGGAAGTACCCAGTGCTGTACTCATACACAGTGCTGTACTCAGTGTTACAGGTATATACACAGTACAAGGGATGTACCCAGTGCTGTACTCATACACAGTGCTGTACTCACAGTGTTACAGGTATATACACAGTACAAGGGAAGTACCCAGTGCTGTACTCATACACAGTGCTGTACTCAGTGTTACAGGTATATACACAGTACAAGGGAATTACCCAGTGCTGTACTCATAGTGTTACAGGTATATATAGAGTACAAGGGAAGTACCCAGTGCTGTACTCATACACAGTGCTGTACTCACAGTGTTACAGGTATATACAGAGTACAAGGGAAGTATCCAGTGCTGTACTCGTACACATTGCTGTACTCATACACAGTGCTGTACTCACTGTGTTTCAGGTATATACACAGTACAAGGGAAGTACCCAGTGCTGTACTCATACACAGTGCTGTACTCACAGTGTTACAGGTATATACACAGTACAAGGGAAGTACCCAGTGCTATACTCATACACAGTGCTGTACTCACAGTGTTACAGGTATATACACAGTACAAGGGAAGTACCCAGTGCTGTACTCATACCCAGTGCTGTACTCACAGTGTTACAGGTATATACACAGTACAAGGGAAGTACCCAGTGCTGTACTCGTACACAGTGCTGTACTCACAGTGTTACAGGTATATACACAGTACAAGGGAAGTACCCAGTGCTGTACTCATACACAGTGCTGTACTCATAAACGGTGCTGTACTCACAGTGTTACAGGTATATACAGAGTACAAGGGAAGTACCCAGTGCTGTACTCATACCCAGTGCTGTACTCACAGTGTTTCAGGTATATACACAGTACAAGGGAAGTGTCCAGTGCTGTACTCATACCCAGTGCTGTACTCACAGTGTTACAGGTATATACAGAGTACAAGGGAAGTACCAGTGCTGTACTCACAGTTTTACAGGTATATACAGAGTACAAGGGAAGTACCAGTGCTGTACTCATACACAGTGCTGTACTCACAGTGTTACAGGTATATACACAGTACAAGGGAAGTACCCAGTGCTGTACTCATACACAGTGCTGTACTCATACACAGTGCTGTACTCAGTGTTACAGGTATATACAGAGTACAAGGGAAGTATCCAGTACTGTACTCATACACAGTGCTGTACTCACAGTGTTACAGGTATATACACAGTACAAGGGAAGTACCCAGTGCTGTACTCATACACAGTGCTGTACTCGGTGTTACAGGTATATATAGAGTACAAGGGAAGTACCCAGTGCTGTACTCATACACAGTGCTGTACTCACAGTGTTACAGGTATATACAGAGTACAAGGGAAGTACCCAGTGCTGTACTCATACACAGTGCTGTACTCACAGTGTTACAGGTATATACACAGTACAAGGGAAGTACCCAGTGCTGTACTCAGTGTTACAGGAATATACACAGTACAAGGGAAGTATCCAGTGCTGTACTCATACACAGTGCTGTACTCACAGTGTTACAGGTATATACACAGTACAAGGGAAGTACCCAGTGCTGTACTCATACACAGTGCTGTACTCACAGTGTTACAGGTATATACAGAGTACAAGGGATGTACCCAGTGCTGTACTCATACACAGTGCTGTACTCATACACAGTGCTGTACTCTGTGTTACAGGTATATACCGAGTACAAGGGAAGTACCCAGTGCTGTACTCATACACAGTGCTGTACTCACAGTGTTACAGGTATATACACAGTACAAGGGACGTACCCAGTGCTGTACTCATACACAGTGTTGTACTCACAGTGTTACAGGTTTATACACAGTATAAGGGAAGTACCCAGTGCTGTACTCATACACAGTGCTGTACTCAGTGTTACAGGTATATGCAGAGTACAAGGGACGTACCCAGTGCTCTACTCATACACAGTGCTGTACTCACAGTGTTACAGGTATATACAGAGTACAAGGGAAGTACCCAGTGCTGTACTCATACAGTGCTGTACTCATACCCAGTGCTGTACTCAGTGTTACAGGTATATACAGAGTACAAGGGAAGTACCCAGTGCTGTAATCATACACAGTGCTGTACTCAGTGTTACAGGTATATGCAGAGTACAAGGGACGTACCCAGTGCTCTACTCGTACACAGTGCTGTACTCCTCACAGTGTTACAGGTATATACACAGTACAAGGGAAGTACCCAATGCTGTATTGATACACAGTGCTGTACTCATACCCAGTGCTGTACTCAGTTTTACAGGTATATACAGAGTACAAGGGAAGTACCCAGTGCTGTACTCATACACAGTGCTGTACTCAGTGTTACAGGTATATACAGAGTACAAGGGAAGTACCCAGTGCTGTACTCATACACAGTGCTGTACTCGGTGTTACAGGTATATACACAGTACAAGGGAAGTACCCAGTGCTGTACTCATACCCAGTGATGTACTTACAGTGTTACAGGTATATACACAGTACAAGGGACGTACCCAGTTCTGTACTTGTGACAGACCCCTCTGTCAACCTCCCTACGGATTATGGATTCAGGCATTATGTTAAGTCACCCTGTGCCCATTATAGGTACAGGGTACAAATCCAACAGTACTGTAGGGGTTAACTTCAGTTTTGAGTAACTGTTTTGTCTAAGACAGTTGGAGTTGTTTTTAAACAAGAAGTAAGCAGGAGAAGGACTATAAACAAGTATCTGAGCAAAAGGAGCTGATTTTAAAGAAAGCACAGAGCTCTGAGAGTTGAAGGAGAGTGTCAACCAGGTGGGAGACCTGCATAAATACCGGACATATAGACCCCAATAAAGTAGATTCTGTTTTTCCCCCAATACGGAGCATGGTCACGTGTTTGTGGGGAAATTAGCTGGATTTGTGTGTTGCTGATCCCACATTCAGGGCATCTTTCATCTGGTATTAACCCTCGATAACAGGGTTATACCATAAGAGTACTCATACACAGTGCTGTACTCACAGTGTTAAACCTACAGGTATATAGAGAGTACAAGGTAAGTACCCAGTGCTGTACTCATACACAGTGCTGTACTCAGTGTTACAGGTATATACAGTGTAAAAGGAAAGTACCCAGTGCTGTACTCATACACAGTGCTGTACTCACAGTGTTACAGGTATATACAGAGTACAAGGGAAGTACCCAATGCTGTACTCATAGACAGTGCTGTTCTCAGTGTTACAGGTATATACAGAGTAAAAGGAAAGTACCCAGTGCTGTACTCATCCACAGTGCTGTACTCATCCACAGTGCTGTACTCACAGTGTTACAGGTATATACACAGTACAAGGGACGTACCCAGAGCTGTACTCATACACAGTGTTGTACTCAGTGTTACAGGTATATACAGAGTAAAAGGAAAGTACCCAGTGCTGTACTCATACACAGTGCTGTACTCAGTGTTACAGGTATATACACAGTACAAGGGAAGTACCCAGTGCTGTACTCATACACAGTGCTGTACTCAGTGTTACAGGTATATACAGAGTACAAGGGAAGTACCCAGTGCTGTACTCATACACAGTGCTGTACTCAGTGTTACAGGTATATACAGAGTAAAAGGGAAGTACCCAGTGCTGTACTCATACACAGTGCTGTACTCAGTGTCACATGTATATACAGAGTACAAGTGAAGTACCCAGTGCTGTACTCATACACAGTGCTGTACTCATACACAGTGCTGTACTCAGTGTTACAGGTACATACACAGTAAAAGGAAAGTACCCAGTGCTGTACTCGCAGTGTAAATGTATATACACAGTGACTGGGATGTGCACAGGTGGATATCTACATCTGTACTATAGTCCCAGCCTAGTAAGAAACTGCACAGGATTATTGCCAAATTAGACTCCTTAATATATTTCCCATAGAGTTGAAACATATTTTTGTCTCCTGTTATCAGCATTTTTTCCTGCTGACTAGTAACCTACAGAAATGTCTTACCCCTAATTATATACAGTATGTCAATGTGATGCTATCTACAACATAAAGTCTTTAGCATGAAAGTGTCAGAGGCTGACGCAGGCGCATCCCAGTGTGTGTCACATAAAGCTCACACTGTAGGGTTTATATGTCATAAGTACAGCGCTACACACACTATCACACTACAGATACATTTATTTACATTACATCATCAGTACAGCACTACACACACTGTCACACTACAGATACATTTATTTACATTATATCATCAGTACAGCGCTACACACACTGTCACACTACAGATACATTTATTTACATTATATCATCAGTACAGCGCTACACACACTGTCACACTACAGATACATTTATTTACATCAGTACAGCACTACACACACTGTCACACTACAGATACAGTTATTTACATTATATCATCAGTACAGCGCTACACACACTGTCACACTACAGATACAGTTATTTACATTATATCATCAGTACAGCGCTACACACACTGTCACACTACAGATACATTTATTTACATTACATCATCAGTACAGCACTACACACACTGTCACACTACAGATACAGTTATTTACATTATATCATCAGTACAGCGCTACACACACTGTCACTGTCACACTACAGATACATTTATTTACATTATATCATCAGTACAGCACTACACACACTGTCACTGTCACACTACAGATACAGTTATTTACATTATATCATCAGTACAGCACTACACACACTGTCACACTACAGATACAGTTATTTACATTATATCATCAGTACAGCGCTACACACACTGTCACTGTCACACTACAGATACAGTTATTTACATTATATCATCAGTACAGCGCTACACACACTGTCACTGTCACACTACAGATACATTTATTTACATTATATCATCAGTACAGCGCTACACACACTGTCACTGTCACACTACAGATACATTTATTTACATTATATCATCAGTACAGCACTACACACACTGTCACACTACAGATACAGTTATTTACATTATATCATCAGTACAGCGCTACACACACTGTCACACTACAGATACAGTTATTTACATTATATCATCAGTACAGCACTACACACACTGTCACACTACAGATACAGTTATTTACATTATATCATCAGTACAGCACTACACACACTGTCACACTACAGATACAGTTATTTACATTATGTCATCAGTACAGCGCTACACACACTGTCACACTACAGATACAGTTATTTACATTATATCATCAGTACAGCGCTACACACACTGTCACTGTCACACTACAGATACATTTATTTACATTATATCATCAGTACAGCACTACACACACTGTCACACTACAGATACATTTATTTACATTATATCATCAGTACAGCGCTACACACACTGTCACACTACAGATACATTTATTTACATTATATCATCAGTACAGCGCTACACACACTGTCACTGTCACACTACAGATACAGTTATTTACATTATATCATCAGTACAGCACTACATACACTGTCACACTACAGATACAGTTATTTACATTATATCATCAGTACAGCGCTACACACACTGTCACACTACAGATACAGTTATTTACATTATATCATCAGTACAGCGCTACACACACTGTCACTGTCACACTACAGATACAGTTATTTACATTATATCATCAGTACAGCACTACACACACTGTCACACTACAGATACAGTTATTTACATTATATCATCAGTACAGCGCTACACACACTGTCACACTACAGATACAGTTATTTACATTATATCATCAGTACAGCGCTACACACACTGTCACACTACAGATACATTTATTTACATTATATCATCAGTACAGCGCTACACACACTGTCACTGTCACACTACAGATACAGTTATTTACATTATATCATCAGTACAGCGCTACACACACTGTCACACTACAGATACAGTTATTTACATTATATCATCAGTACAGCGCTACACACACTGTCACACTACAGATACAGTTATTTACATTATATCATCAGTACAGCGCTACACACACTGTCACACTACAGATACAGTTATTTACATTATATCATCAGTACAGCGCTACACACACTGTCACACTACAGATACAGTTATTTACATTATATCATCAGTACAGCACTACACACACTGTCACTGTCACACTACAGATACAGTTATTTACATTATATCATCAGTACAGCACTACACACACTGTCACTGTCTAACCACAGATGAGTTCCCCTGTACTGTGCACACAGACAGTTTAGTACCTGCATATAAAGGGTGCGATTACATATGAGGCGCAAGCTTCAGCATAACTGTTGAAACCCGCGTCACCCTTAATTTCACCTCGCACATCAGGGAAATCGCATATACTGTGCCGCCAGATTAAATACTGGCGTAAGTAGGCCAAACTTGCGAAGTACGGAAATGTGCGCGAATACACATATCTAGGGTCGCAAGTAACTTACGCCAGTATTTAGAAAGCGTAAGTTGTTTATAAAGAGTTTTATGCAAATTAGTATATCACACGTAAAATCGAAAACAAGCGTCACGTAAATGTGCCATTCAAAATTACTATATAAATCCATGCGCAACCACATTTTCTTGCGTGTGTTTGAGAGAGTAGAGGCGCAATCAAAAGAATTAGTTAGGTCGCATTGGTGGATTGAGGAGTACTTGGACACACACTTATTTTCACATATTGCACGCATTTTCATACATATACACCACACTTTATTTTCTAACACATCACACATTTTGTTTGTAATTTGTGAGTGAGCTTGTGTGTGAATGACTGGGAGTGTGTGTGGTGTGAGTAGTGTTAGGATGACGGGGAGAGGAGTGTCAGTGAAAGGAGGATAGGAGAGGACAGGAGGAGCAGGGGGCCCCTAGACAGGAAGAAAGTGGAGTAGGGAGAGGGAGAGACAGAAGGGGCGATGGGAGGAGAGACCAGGCACATCCAAGGAGAGGGACAGAGGGTGCACATGGGGACAGAAGGGGTGGTTGGCGAGTAGGTAGGAACATACACTGCCAGGGACATCTCAGGGAGGAAGCCAAGTGGCCATGAATGAGGAGGAGAGGATGCAATGTTCCAACTTCTCCTCTGATGAAAATGTTGCCCTAGTCCAGGCCATCATGGATAATTATGGTGACCTATTCAGCACAGAGAAGGGCAAAGGCAGTGCAAAAATAAGAGAGTGCATGGCTGGTGGTAGAGGATGCTGTGAACAGTGTGTCCCACTCCCAGCAGAGGAGGACTGTTGAGGGCCTTAAAAAATGGTGGAATGACTGCAAGAGGCCCGTCAAAAGAAAAGATGGGACAGGAAGCAATCCAGCAGATGGGTACAGGCGGTGGCCCAAAACTCACAGTTGAGTACAAAGCATGGCCGGAGATGATCCGCAGATCCCTGACAACCACAGCAGTTTGTGGACTTCCAGGGGCTCGGGACTCAGGGGTTCCAACAGCAGTACATCATGCTGGTGAGTAACATCCCATACACTTGTATTACATGTAATTGCAAAACACTTCAATCATTCATGGACATGATGAGGAGCATGGGAGTTGGAGTACTAACCAAAACCTATACAATTTGACTGTACATTATTGCTACATAACAATGCCATTCATGATGTGATCTTGAATATTGAAATACTAACATGTCTCAGAGTAACACAGGCCACATGTATAGTTAGCCTTACATGGACACTATAGCCATCACAATACATTTTAGCTTAAATACTTTTGGCTCTTTGCCTAGATCAAGCTAAAAGTAAATTGTGTGAGTATAGTGTCACTTAAAGTACACAGTATTTCATCATTGACATGCACACATAACTGTTGTAGGAAACACATCCCTGTGTAATGATTCTATTCAAATCACTCATAGACCAACTCAAGATGTGCACATGCATGTAATAGAGTTTCACATGTGAATCTGAATAGGCCCTAGCATCTATCACGTAAATTGTATGCCCAAATGTACGTATATCTGATTATACTAATCCCTCTCATCCTTTAATTCCTCCACAGAACCACCTGTTTCAAGGACAGGAACAGCACCCTATATTCAACCGTCAGGGTCTTCTGCCATGCCACCACAACCATTCTACAGGCAACCACAGGAACAGTGGGCTCCTAGGCAGGAGTATGGTTGGCTGGATTCTATAGAGGAGCCGGAAGTCATGCCACCAACTTTACAATATGACACCTGGGAACATTCACGGCCAGAGGAATATACCACCTTTGGTTTTGAGGGGGAGCAAACACGCCCACAAAGGGTACAGGTATATTGCCCCCCCTCAACAAAATTACGGTCTCAAATAAGTCATGTGAATTACCCAAGGAGACAGGATGTGGTTATTGAAGGGGGTGAGTGATTGCACACTTGTCCACAGGGGGCAATATTGATCTGTGTGACCTACACAGAAGATCAATATTGCTTGCATAGGACGACCTAGACCATCTGGTTCTCTAGGATGAGCTCCACCATCTTCTGAGGAAACTACAGTAGCAGCTTCCTTACATATTAGTTCAGCAGAAGCATATCTGTCCAACCTCCAGAAGCATCTGCCCAACCTCCAGATGCAGAGGCATCTGCCCAACCTCCAGAGGCATCTGCCCAACCCCCAGAAGAAGATGATAAAGCATCTGTTCCACCTACAAAAGCAGAAGCATGTCTAGCAGCATCACCTGTTCACAAACATTGTGGCCCTCTACCAACTGCCGGCCCTGTTGCTCAACAGTCTGTGGATGTATTGTATTCTCCCCTGGGTGAAGAATACATAATACTCCAGAAGATGCTCATCACAAGCACATAGAGGTTACACAGAGACCAAGAGAGGTTCTTCAGAGGCACTAAGAGGTTACACAAACGTAGCATAGAGCTGCAGAGAGACATGGCAGCATCGTTAAAGGGACAGTCTAGGCCAAAATAAACTTTCATGATTCAGATAGAGCATGTAATTTTAAACAATTTTCCAATTTACTTTTATCACCAATTTTGCTTTGTTCTCTTGGTATTCTTAGTTGAAAGCTTAACCTAGGAGGTTCATATGCTAATTTCTTAGACCTTGAAGCCCACCTCTTTCAGATTGCATTTTAACAGTTTTTCACCACTAGAGGGTGTTAGTTCACGTATTTCATATAGATAACACTGTGCTCGTGCACGAGAAGTTATCTGGGAGCAGGCACTGATTGGCTAGACTGCAAGTCTGTCAAAAGAACTGAAAAAAGGGGCAGTTTGCAGAGGCTTAGATACAAGATAATCACAGAGGTTAAAAGTATATTATTATAAATGTGTTAGTTATGCAAAACTAGGAAATGGGTAATAAAGGGATTATCTATCTTTTAAAACAATAAAAATTCTAGTGTAGACTGTCCCTTTAAGTGCAAGTGTGCAAAACCAGTCACAGGTGATTCAAATTCTGTCTAATATGCAGATGGACAATAGATGGAGAGAGCAAAATCGGCTTTTGGGTGTGTTGGTGGAGCACTTTACACACCAGCAGGACACTGCCTCAAGCCTATCATCTGTCGCCAGCAGAAACACCAGAATCTGCTAGAACAAGGAGAACAAGGAGAACAAGGCAATCCACTACAGGCACCTCAGCTCTCTCATCCAAAAAGCCAAGAAAAAAATAAAAATGATTATATTTAAACATAACCATTGTCCTTTGTTATTTACCGTGTAAATGTATTACACATCAATGTGATGGGTGTTGGAGTACACAAATATTGAATAAATATGATGATATGACACGTGTTGAAATTCAAATACAACACAAGTAATATCTTAATGAAATATTATTGGACTCCTACTCACATCACATATTTGTGTATCAAGAGGAATATTTGTAATATTCAGTTTGAAGATGTTAATCAATGTATCTTACATACAATATTATTAATAAACATGGGTACATATAATCATGTGTTTATCCTCCACAGCAGCAGCAGGTCTATCCTCCACAGCAGCAGCAGCAGGTCTATCCTCCACAGCAGCAGCAGCAGGTCTATCCTCTACAGCAGCAGCAGCAGGTCTATCCTCTACAGCAGCAGCAGCAGGTCTATCCTCCACAGCAGCAGCAGCAGGTCTATCCTCTACAGCAGCAGAAGCAGGTCTATCCTCCACAGCAGCAGAAGCAGGTCTATCCTCTACAGCAGCAGCAGCAGGTCTATCCTCTACAGCAGCAGCAGCAGGTCTATCCTCTACAGCAGCAGGTCTATCCTCTACAGCAGCAGGTCTATCCTCTACAGCAGCAGGTCTATCCTCTACAGCAGCAGCAGCAGGTCTATCCTCTACAGCAGCAGCAGCAGGTCTATCCTCCACAGCAGCAGCAGCAGGTCTATCCTCTACAGCAGCAGCAGGTCTCTCCTCTACAGCAGCAGCAGCAGCAGCAGCAGCAGCAGCAGGTCTCTCCTCTACAGCAGCAGCAGCAGCAGGTCTCTCCTCTACAGCAGCAGCAGCAGCAGGTCTCTCCTCTACAGCAGCAGCAGGTCTCTCCTCTACAGCAGCAGCAGGTCTCTCCTCTACAGCAGCAGCAGCAGCAGGTCTCTCCTCTACAGCAGCAGCAGCAGGTCTCTCCTCTACAGCAGCAGCAGCAGGTCTCTCCTCTACATCAGGAGCAGGTCTCTCCTCTACATCAGCAGCAGCAGGTCTATCCTCTACAGCAGCAGCAGGTCTATCCTCTACAGCAGCAGCAGCAGGTCTATCCTCTACAGCAGCAGCAGGTCTATCCTCTACAGCAGCAGCAGCAGGTCTATCCTCTACAGCAGCAGCAGGTCTATCCTCTACAGCAGCAGCAGCAGGTCTATCCTCTACAGCAGCAGCAGCAGGTCTATCCTTCACAGCAGTAGCAGCAGGTCTATCCTTCACAGCAGTAGCAGCGGGTCTATCCTTCACAGCAGTAGCAGCGGGTCTATCCTCCACAGCAGTGGGTCTATCCTCCACAGCAGCAGCAGCAGCAGGTCTATCCTCCACAGCAGCAGCAGCAGCGGGTCTTTCCTCCACAGCAGCAGGTCTATCCTCCACAGCAGCAGCAGGTCATGTTTTTTTTTTTTTTTTTTACATATCTATTCTCCACAGCAGCAGCAGCAGGTCTATCCTCCACAGCAGCAGCAGCAGCAGGTATATTCTCCACAGCAGCAGCAGGTCTATCCTCCACAGCAGCAGGTCTCTCCTCCACAGCAGCAGCAGCAGGTCTCTCCTCTACAGCAGCAGGTCTCTCCTCTACAGCAGCAGGTCTCTCCTCTACAGCAGTAGGTCTCTCCTCTACAGCAGCAGCAGCAGGTCTATCCTCCACAGCAGGTAGCGCAGCAGCAGGTCTATCCTCCACAGCAGCAGCAGGTCTATCCTCCACAGCAGCAGCAGGTCTATCCTCCACAGCAGCAGCAGGTCTATCCTCCACAGCAGCAGCAGGTCTATCCTCCACAGCAGCAGCAGGTCTATCCTCCACAGCAGCAGCAGGTCTCTCCTCTACAGCAGCAGGTCTCTCCTCTACAGCAGCAGGTCTCTCCTCTACAGCAGCAGGTCTCTCCTCTACAGCAGCAGGTCTCTCCTCTACAGCAGCAGGTCTCTCCTCTACAGCAGCAGGTCTCTCCTCTACAGCAGCAGCAGGTCTATCCTCCACAGCAGGTAGCGCAGCAGCAGGTCTATCCTCCACAGCAGCGGGTCTCTCCTCCACAGCAGCAGCAGCGGGTCTCTCCTCCACAGCAGCAGCAGCGGGTCTCTCCTCCACAGCAGCAGCAGCGGGTCTATCCTCCACAGCAGCAGCAGCAGGTCTATCCTCTACAGCAGCAGCAGGTCTATCCTCTACAGCAGCGGGTCTCTCCTCCACAGCAGCAGCAGCAGGTCTATCCTCCACAGCAGCGGGTCTCTCCTCCACAGCAGCGGGTCTCTCCTCCACAGCAGCAGCAGCGGGTCTATCCTCCACAGCAGCAGCGGGTCTATCCTCCACAGCAGCAGCAGGTCTCTCCTCTACAGCAGCAGCAGCAGGTCTCTCCTCTACAGCAGTAGGTCTCTCCTCTACAGCAGCAGGTCTATCCTCCACAGCAGGTAGCGCAGCAGCAGGTCTATCCTCCACAGCAGCGGGTCTCTCCTCCACAGCAGCAGCAGCGGGTCTCTCCTCCACAGCAGCAGCAGTGGGTCTGTCCTCCACAGCAGCAGCAGTGGGTCTATCCTCCACAGCAGCAGCAGCGGGTCTATCCTCCACAGCAGCAGCAGGTCTATCCTCTGCAGCAGGTAGCGCAGCAGCAGGGGCTTGTAGGTATTCCAGCACCCCCTGTGCATCACGATGCTGTTGGTTAAACCATTGCAAATAAAGCAGAGGAAACATGGTGGCTGATGAGGTTGTGCATTGTCAGGTGTTTTAAGGCTACAGGTGAGAGCTTGTGCTGTTTGTGATTGGTTTGACAAACTTGCAGAGAGAGGATACTGTTTGTAATAATAAAGTGCTCAGAAAAGGTTTAACTGTTTGAGATTTGAGGCTGATATGTATGTTATTGCGCATGCGTTAGGTGTTTGTTAGGCCTTACAGGGAGTTACTGTGCTTTTTAACACTGCGCAAGGGTTGCTGCGCCTGTCTATGTGTGGCCAGATGAAAAAGGAATATAATCTATGCATTCTGCTCTGCGTAACTCTGTGCGCTGCATATGTGATATAGACTTGCTACGCCAGTTCTATGTCAGTCTATGGGATAAAAAACTGTGTGCGAAGTATAAAATATACACTCGCAACTTGTGTGCTGCACCATATATGTGATTGCTTGATTCAACTAAAAACTGACTTTGCCGGCTTTTGCGTGCGACCCAGCATATGTAATCGAGCCTCTGTACTGTGCACACAGACAGTTTAGTACCTATATATAAAGTTCCTCTTTACTGTGCACACAGAAAGTTTAGTACCTGTATATAAAGTTCCTCTGTACTGTGCACACACACAGTTTAGTACCTGTATATAAAGTTCCTCTGTACTGTGCACACACACAGTTTAGTACCTGTATATAAAGTTCCTCTGTACTGTGCACACACACAGTTTAGTACCTGTATATAAAGTTCCTCTGTACTGTGCACACACACAGTTTAGTACCTGCATATAAAGTTCCCCTGTACTGTGCACAGACAGTTTAGTACCTGCATATAAAGTTCCTCTGTACTGTGCACACAATTTAGCACCTGCATATAAAGTTCCTCTGTTCCGTACACACAGACAGTTTAGTGCCTGCATATAA
Organism: Bombina bombina; assembly: GCF_027579735.1. Lineage (NCBI taxonomy): Eukaryota > Metazoa > Chordata > Amphibia > Anura > Bombinatoridae > Bombina > Bombina bombina. The sequence continues at coordinate 1,150,560,532 of NC_069503.1, read as the reverse complement.
ATTTCCTCTGTACTGTGCACACAGTTTAGTACCTGCATATAAAGTTCCCCTGTACTGTACACACAGTTTAGCACCTGCATATAAAGTTCCCCTGTACTGTGCACACAGTTTAGTACCTGCATATAAAGTTCCTCTGTACTGTGCACACAGTTTAGTACCTGCATATAAAGTTCCTCTGTACTGTGCACTCAGTTTAGTGCCTGCATATAAATTTCCTCTGTACTGTGCACACAGACAGTTTAGTACCTGCATATAAAGTTCCCCTGTACTGTGCACACAGATAGTTTAGTACCTGCATATAAAGTTCCCCTGTACTGTGCACACAGACAGTTTAGTACCTGCATATAAAGTTCCCCTGTACTGTGCACACAGATAGTTTAGTACCTGCATATAAAGTTCCCCTGTACTGTACACACAGTTTAGTACCTGCATATAAAGTTCCCCTGTACTGTGCACACAGTTTAGTACCTGCATATAAAGTTCCTCTGTACTGTGCACACACACAGTTTAGTACCTGCATATAAAGTTCCTCTGTACTGTGCACACAATTTAGCACCTGCATATAAAGTTCCTCTGTTCCGTGCACACAGACAGTTTAGTGCCTGCATATAAATTTCCTCTGTACTGTACACAAAGACAGTTTAGTACCTGAATACAAAGTTCCCCTGTACTGTGCACACAGTTTAGTACCTGCATATAAAGTTCCCCTGTACTGTACACACAGACAGTTTAGTACCTGCATATAAAGTTCCCCTGTACTGTGCACACAGTTTAGTACCTGCATATAAAGTTCCCCTGTACTGTGCACACAGACAGTTTAGTACCTGCATATAAAGTTCCCCTGTACTGTGCACACAGACAGTTTAGTACCTGCATATAAAGTTCCCCTGTACTGTGCACACAGACAGTTTAGTACCTGCATATAAAGTTCCCCTGTACTGTGCACACAGACACTTTAGTACCTGCATATAAAGTTCCTCTGTACTGTGCACACAGACCATTTAGTACCTGCATATAAAGCTCCGCTGTACTGTGCACACAGACCGTTTAGTACCTGCATATAAAGTTCCCCTGTACTGTGCACACAGTTTAGTACCTGCATATAAAGTTCTCCTGTACTGTGCACACAGACACTTTAGTACCTGCATATAAAGATCCTCTGTACTGTGCAGACAGTTTAGTACCTGCATATAAAGCTCCGCTGTACTGTGCACACAGACCGTTTAGTACCTGCATATAAAGTTCCCCTGTACTGTACACACAGTTTAGCACCTGCATATAAAGTTCCCCTGTACTGTGCACACAGTTTAGTACCTGCATATAAAGTTCCTCTGTACTGTGCACACAGTTTAGTACCTGCATATAAAGTTCCTCTGTACTGTGCACACAGTTTAGTGCCTGCATATAAATTTCCTCTGTACTGTGCACACAGACAGTTTAGTACCTGCATATAAAGTTCCCCTGTACTGTGCACACAGACAGTTTAGTACCTGCATATAAAGTTCCCCTGTACTGTGCACACAGACAGTTTAGTACCTGCATATAAAGTTCCCCTGTACTGTACACACAGTTTAGTACCTGCATATAAAGTTCCCCTGTACTGTGCACACAGTTTAGTACCTGCATATAAAGTTCCTCTGTACTGTGCACACACACAGTTTAGTACCTGCATATAAAGTTCCTCTGTACTGTGCACACAATTTAGCACCTGCATATAAAGTTCCTCTGTTCCGTGCACACAGACAGTTTAGTGCCTGCATATAAATTTCCTCTGTACTGTACACAAAGACAGTTTAGTACCTGAATACAAAGTTCCCCTGTACTGTGCACACAGTTTAGTACCTGCATATAAAGTTCCCCTGTACTGTACACACAGACAGTTTAGTACCTGCATATAAAGTTCCCCTGTACTGTGCACAGTTTAGTACCTGCATATAAAGTTCCCCTGTACTGTGCACACAGACAGTTTAGTACCTGCATATAAAGTTCCCCTGTACTGTGCACACAGACAGTTTAGTACCTGCATATAAAGTTCCCCTGTACTGTGCACACAGACAGTTTAGTACCTGCATATAAAGTTCCCCTGTACTGTGCACACAGACAGTTTAGTACCTGCATATAAAGTTCCCCTGTACTGTGCACACAGACACTTTAGTACCTGCATATAAAGTTCCTCTGTACTGTGCACACAGACCATTTAGTACCTGCATATAAAGCTCCGCTGTACTGTGCACACAGACCGTTTAGTACCTGCATATAAAGTTCCCCTGTACTGTGCACACAGACCGTTTAGTACCTGCATATAAAGTTCCTCTGTACTGTGCCCACAGACAGTTAAGTACCTGCATATAAAGTTCTCCTGTACTGTGCACACAGACACTTTAGTACCTGCATATAAAGATCCTCTGTACTGTGCAGACAGTTTAGTACCTGCATATAAAGTTCCCCTGTACTGTGCACACAGACAGTTTAGTACCTGCATATAAAGTTCCTCTGTACTGTGCACACAGACCGCTTAGTACCTGCATATAAAGTTCCCCTGTACTGTGCACACAGACAGTTTAATACCTGCATATAAAGTCCCTCTGTACTGTGCACACAATTTAGCACCTGCATATAAAGTTCCTCTGTTCCGTGCACACAGACAGTTTAGTACCTGCATATAAAGTTCCTCTGTACTGTGCACACAATTTAGCACCTGCATATAAAGTTCCTCTGTTCCGTGCACACAGTTTAGTACCTGCATATAAAGTTCCCCTGTACTGTACACAAAGACAGTTTAGTACCTGAATACAAAGTTCCCCTGTACTGTGCACACAGTTTAGTACCTGCATATAAAGTTCCCCTGTACTGTACACACAGACAGTTTAGTACCTGCATATAAAGCTCCCCTGTACTGTGCACACAGACCGTTTAGTACCTGCATATAAAGTTCCCCTGTACTGTGCACACAGACAGTTTAGTACCTGCATATAAAGTTCCCCTGTACTGTGCACACAGACAGTTTAGTACCTGCATATAAAGTTCACCTGTACTGTGCACACAAACAGTTTAGTACCTGCATATAAAGTTCCTCTGTACTGTGCACACAAACAGTTTAGTACCTGCATATAAAGATCCTCTGTACTGTGCACACAGACAGTTTAGTACCTGCATATAAAGATCCTCTGTACTGTGCACACAGACAGTTTAGTACCTGCATATAAAGTTCCTCTGTACTGTGCACACAGTTTAGTACCTGCATATAAAGTTCCCCTGTACTGTGCACAGACAGTTTAGTACCTGCATATAAAGTTCCCCTGTACTGTGCACACAGACAGTTTAGTACCTGCATAAAAAGTTCCCCTGTACTGTGCACACAGACAGTTTAGTACCTGCATATAAAGTTCCCCTGTACTGTGCACAGACAGTTTAGTACCTGCATATAAAGTTCCCCTGTACTGTGCACAGACAGTTTAGTACCTGCATATAAAGTTCCCCTGTACTGTGCACACAGACAGTTTAGTACCTGCATATAAAGTTCCTCTGTAAGGTGCACACAGTTTAGTACCTGCATATAAAGCTCCGCTGTACTGTGCACACAGACCGTTTAGTACCTGCATATAAACTTCCCCTGTACTGTACACACAGACAGTTTAGTACCTGCATATAAAGTTCCCCTGTACTGTGCACACAGACAGTTTAGTACCTGCATATAAAGTTCCTCTGTACTGTGCACACAGTTTAGTACCTGCATATAAAGTTCCCCTGTACTGTGCAGACAGACAGTTTAGTACCTGCATAAAAAGTTCCCCTGTACTGTGCACACAGACAGTTTAGTACCTGCATATAAAGTTCCCCTGTACTGTGCACAGACAGTTTAGTACCTGCATATAAAGTTCCCCTGTACTGTGCACAGACAGTTTAGTACCTGCATATAAAGTTCCCCTGTACTGTGCACACAGACAGTTTAGTACCTGCATATAAAGTTCCTCTGTAAGGTGCACACAGTTTAGTACCTGCATATAAAGTTCCTCTGTACTGTGCACACATACAGTTTAGTACCTGCATATAAAGTTCCTCTGTCCCGTGCACACAGTTTAGTACCTGCATATAAAGTTCCTCTGTACTGTGCACACAGACAGTTTAGTACCTGCATATAAAGTTCCTCTGTACTGTGCACACATACAGTTTAGTACCTGCATATAAAGCTCCCCTGTACTGTGCACACAGACAGTTTAGTACCTGCATATAAAGTTCTCCTGTACTGTGCACACAGACAGTTTAGTTCCTGCATATAAAGTTCCCCTGTACTTTGCACAGACAGTTTAGTACCTGCATATAAAGTTCCTCTGTACTGTGCACACAGACAGTTTAGTACCTGCATATAAAGCTCCCCTGTACTGTGCACACAGACAGTTTAGTACCTGCATATAAAGTTCCCCTGTACTGTGCACACAGACAGTTTAGTACCTGCATATAAAGTTCTCCTGTACTGTACACACAGACAGTTTAGTACCTGCATATAAAGTTCCCCTGTACTGTACACACAGTTTAGTACCTGCATATAAAGTTCCCCTGTACTGTGCACACAGTTTAGTACCTGCATATAAAGTTCCCCTGTACTGTACACACAGACAGTTTAGTACCTGAATACAAAGTTCCCCTGTACTGTGCACACAGACAATTTAGTACCTGCATATAAAGTTCCCCTGTACTGTGCACACAGACAGTTTAGTACCTGCATATAAAGTTCCTCTGTACTATGCACACAGACAGTTTAGTACCTGCATATAAAGTTCCCCTGTACTATGCACACAGACAGTTTAGTACCTGCATATAAAGTTCCTCTGTACTGTGCACACAGACAGTTTAGTACCTGCATATAAAGTTCCTCTGTACTATGCACACAGACAGTTTAGTACCTGCATATAAAGTTCCTCTGTACTGTGCACACAGACAGTTTAGTACCTGCATATAAAGTTCCTCTGTACTGTGCACACAGACAGTTTAGTACCTGCATATAAAGTTCCCCTGTACTGTGCACACAGACAGTTTAGTACCTGCATATAAAGTTCCTCTGTACTATGCACACAGACAGTTTAGTACCTGCATATAAAGTTCCTCTGTACTGTGCACACAGATAGTTTAGTACCTGCATATAATGCTCCCCTGTACTGTGCACACAGACAGTTTAGTACCTGCATATAAAGTTCCTCTGTACTGTGCACACAGAGAGTTTAGTACCTGCATATAAAGTTCCCCTGTACTGTGCACACAGTAAAGATCCTCTGTACTGTGCACACAGACAGTTTAGTACCTGCATATAAAGTTCCTCTGTACTGTGTACACGGACAGTTTAGTACCTGCATATAAAGTTCCTCTGTACTGTGCACACAGACCGCTTAGTACCTGCATATAAAGTTCCCCTGTACTGTGCACACAGACAGTTTAATACCTGCATATAAAGTTCCCCTGTACTGTGCACACAGACAGTTTAGTACCTGCATATAAAGTCCCTCTGTACTGTGCACACAATTTAGCACCTGCATATAAAGTTCCTCTGTTCCGTGCACACAGACAGTTTAGTACCTGCATATAAAGTTCCTCTGTACTGTGCACACAATTTAGCACCTGCATATAAAGTTCCTCTGTTCCGTGCACACAGTTAAGTACCTGTATATAAAGTTCCCCTGTACTGTACACAAAGACAGTTTAGTACCTGAATACAAAGTTCCCCTGTACTGTGCACACAGTTTAGTACCTGCATATAAAGTTCCCCTGTACTGTACACACAGACAGTTTAGTACCTGCATATAAAGTTCCCCTGTACTGTGCACACAGACCGTTTAGTACCTGAATATAAAGTTCCCCTGTACTGTGCACACAGACAGTTTAGTACCTGCATATAAAGTTCCCCTGTACTGTGCACACAGACAGTTTAGTACCTGCATATAAAGTTCACCTGTACTGTGCACACAAACAGTTTAGTACCTGCATATAAAGATCCTCTGTACTGTGCACACAGACAGTTTAGTACCTGCATATAAAGTTCCTCTGTACTGTGTACACGGACAGTTTAGTACCTGCATATAAAGTTCCTCTGTACTGTGCACACAGACCATTTAGTACCTGCATATAAAGCTCCGCTGTACTGTGCACACAGACCGTTTAGTACCTGCATATAAACTTCCCCTGTACTGTACACACAGACAGTTTAGTACCTGCATATTAAGTTCCCCTGTACTGTGCACACAGACAGTTTAGTACCTGCATATAAAGTTCCCCTGTACTGTGCAGACAGACAGTTTAGTACCTGCATATAAAGTTCCTCTGTACTGTGCAAACAGACAGTTTAGTACCTGCATATAAAGTTCATCTGTACTATGCACACAGACAGTTTAGTACCTGCATATAAAGTTCCCCTGTACTGTGCACACAGACAATTTAATACCTGCATATAAAGTTCCCCTGTACTGTGCACACAGACAATTTAATACCTGCATATAAAGTTCCCCTGTACTGTGCACACAGACAGTTTAGTACCTGCATATAAAGTTCATCTGTACTATGCACACAGACAGTTTAGTACCTGCATATAAAGTTCCCCTGTACTGTACACACAGTTTAGTACCTGCATATAAATTTCCCCTGTACTGTGCACACAGTTTAGTACCTGCATATAAAGTTCCCCTGTACTGTACACACAGACAGTTTAGTACCTGAATACAAAGTTCCCCTGTACTGTGCACACAGACAGTTTAGTACCTGCATATAAAGTTCCTCTGTACTATGCACACAGACAGTTTAGTACCTGCATATAAAGTTCCCCTGTACTGTGCACACAGACAGTTTAGTACCTGCATATAAAGTTCCTCTGTACTGTGCACACAGACAGTTTAGTACCTGCATATAAAGTTCCTCTGTACTGTGCACACAGAGAGTTTAGTACCTGCATATAAAGTTCCTCTGTACTGTGCACACAGAGAGTTTAGTACCTGCATATAAAGTTCCCCTGTACTGTGCACACAGACAGTTTAGTACCTGCATATAAAGTTCCCCTGTACTGTGCACACAGTTTAGTACCTGCATATAAAGTTCCCCTGTACTGTGCACACAGACAGTTTAGTACCTGCATATAAAGTTCCTCTGTACTGTGCACACAGACAGTTTAGTACCTGCATATAAAGTTCCCCTGTACTGTACACACAGTTTAGTACCTGCATATAAAGTTCCCCTGTACTGTGCACACAGTTTAGTACCTGCATATAAAGTTCCCCTGTACTGTACACACAGACAGTTTATGCAGTTACTAAACTGTCTGTGTGCACAGTACAGGGGAATTTTATATGCAGGCACTAAACTGTCTGTGTGCACATTACAGAGGGACTTTATATGCAGGTACTAAACTGTGTGCACGGTACAGAGGAACTTTATATGCAGGTACTAAACTGTGTGCACAGTACAGGGGAGCTTTATATGCAGGTACTAAACTTTCTGTGTGTACAGTACAGGGGAAATTTATATGCAGGTACTAAACTGTCTGTGTGCACAGTACAGGGGAGCATTATATGCAGGTAGTAAACTGTGTGCACAGTACAGAGGAACTTTATATTCAGGTACTAAACTTTCTGTGTGTACAGTACAGAGGAACTTTATATTCAGGTACTAAACTTTCTGTGTGTACAGTACAGAGGAACTTTATATTCAGGTACTAAACTGTCTGTGTGTACAGTACAGGGGAACTTTATATTCAGGTACTAAACTGTCTGTGTGTACAGTACAGGGGAACTTTATATGCAGGTACTAAACTGTGTGCACAGTACAGGGGAACTTTATATGCAGGTACTAAACTGTGTGTACAGTCCAGGGGAAATTTATATGCAGGTACTAAACTGTGTGTACAGTCCAGGGGAAATTTATATGCAGGTACTAAACTGTTTGTGTACACAGTACAGAGGAACTTTATATGCAGGTACTAAACTGTTTGTGTGTACAGTACAGGGGAACTTTATATGCAGGCACTAAACTGTCTGTGTGCACAGTACAGGGGAGCTTTATATGCAGGTACTAAACTGTCTGTGTGCACAGTACAGGGGAACTTTATATTCCGGTACTAAACTGTCTGTGTGTACAGTACAGAGGAACTTTATATGCAGGTACTAAACTGTGTGTACAGTACAGGGGAACTTTATATGCAGGTACTAAACTGTCTGTGTGTACAGTACAGAGGAACTTTATATTCAGGTACTAAACTGTCTGTGTGTACAGTACAGGGGAACTTTATATGCAGGTACTAAACTGTGTGCACAGTACAGAGGAACTTTATATGCAGGTACTAAACTGTCTGTGTGCACAGTACAGGGGAACTTTATATGCAGGTTCCTCTGTATCGTGCACACAGACAGTTTAGTACCTGCATATACAGTGGGACAAAAAAAGTATTTAGTCAGCCACTAATTGTGCAAGTTCTCCCACTTAAGAAGATGAGAGAGGCCTGTAATTTTCATCATAGGTATACCTCAACTATGAGAGACAAAATGTGGAAACAAATCCAGACAATCACATTGTCTGATTTGGAAAGAATTTATTTGCATATTATGGTGGAAAATAAGTATTTGGTCACCTACAAACAAGCAAGATTTCTGGCTCTCACAGACCTGTATCTTCTTCTTTAAGAGGCTCCTCTGTCCTCCACTCATTACCTGTATTAATGGCACCTGTTTGAACTTGTTATCAGTATAAAAGACACCTGTCCACAACATCAAACAGTCACACTCCAAACTCCACTATGGTGAAGAACAAAGAGCTGTCGAAGGACACCATAAACAAAATTGTAGACCTGCACCAGGCTGGGAAGACTGAATCTGCAATAGGCAATCAGCTTGGTGTGAAGAAATCAACTGTGGGAGCAATAATTAGAAAATGGAAGACATACAAGACCACTGATAATCTCCCTCGATCTGGGGCTCCATGCAAGATCTCACCCCGTGGGGTCAAAATGATCCCAAGAACGGTGAGCAAACATCCCAGAACCACACGGGGGACCTAGTGAATGACCTGCAGAGAGCTGGGACCAACGTAACAAAGGCTACCATCAGTAACACCCTACGCCGCCAGGGACTCAGATCCTGCAGTGCCAGGCGTGTCCCCTTGCTTAAGCCAGTACATGTCCGGGCCCGTCTGAAGTATGCTAGAGAGCATTTGGATGATCCAGAAGCGGATTAGGAGAATGTCATATGGTCAGATGAAACCAAAGTAGAACTGTTTGGTAGAAACACAACTCGTCGTGTTTGGAGGAGAGAGAATGCTGAGTTGCAACCAAAGAACACCATACCTACTGTGAAGCATGGGGGTGGCAACATCATGCTTTGGGGCTGTTTCTCTGCAAAGGGAACAGGACGACTGATTCATGTATATGAAAGAATGAATGGGGCCATGTATCGTGAGATTTTGAGTGCAAACCTCCTTCCATCAGCAAGGGCATTGAAGATGAAACGTGGCTGGCTCTTTCAGCATGACAATGATCCCAAACACACCGCCCGGGCATTGGAGGAGTGGCTTTGTAAGAAGCATTTCAAGGTCCTGGAGTGGCCTAACCAGTCTCCAGATCTCAACCCCATAGAAAACCTTTGGAGGGAGTTGAAAGTCTGTGTTGCCCAGCGACAGCCCCAAAACATCACTGCTCTAGAGGAGATCTGCATGCAGGATGGGCCAACATACCAGCAACAGTGTGTGACAACCTTGTGAAGACTTACAGAAAATGTTTGACCTCTGTCATTGCCAACAAAGGATATATAACAAAGTATTGAGATGAACTTTTGATATTGACCAAATGCTTATTTTCCACCATAATTTGCAAATAAATTCTTTCCAAATCAGACAATGTGATTGTCTGGATTTGTTTCCACATTTTGTCTCTCATAGTTGAGGTATACCTATGATGAAAATTACAGGCCTCTCTCATCTTCTTAAGTGGGAGAACTTGCACAATTGGTGGCTGACTAAATACTTTTTTGCCCCACTGTAAAGTTCCCCTGTACTGTGCACACAGAGAGTTTAGTACCTGCATATAAAGTTCCCCTGTACTGTGCACACAGACAGTTTAGTGCCTGCATAAAAGTTCCTCTGTACTGTGCACACAGAGAGTTTAGTGCCTGCATATAAAGTTCCTCTGTTCCGTGCACATAGACAGTTTAGTGCCTGCATATAAAGTTCCTCTGTACTGTGCACACAGAGAGTTTAGTACCTGCATATAAAGTTCCTCTGTTCCGTGCACGCAGACAGTTTAGTACCTGCATATAATGCTCCCCTGTACTGTGCACACAGAGAGTTTAGTACCTGCATATAATGCTCCCCTGTACTGTGCACACAGATAGTTTAGTACCTGCATATAATGCTCCCCTGTACTGTGCACACAGAGAGTTTAGTACCTGCATATAATGCTCCCCTGTACTGTGCACACAGATAGTTTAGTGCCTGCATATAAAGTTCCTCTGTACTGTGCACACAGAGAGTTTAGTACCTGCATATAAAGTTCCCCTGTACTGTGCACACAGATAGTTTAGTACCTGCATATAAAGTTCCCCTGTACTGTGCACACAGACAGTTTAGTACCTGCATATAAAGTTCCCCTGTACTGTGCACACAGACCGTTTAGTACCTGCATATAAAGCTCCCCTGTAATTTACAAATCTGTGCATGATATCTTGGATTTGGTCGTAATTAGTGATGTTGCAAATTGTTCGTTGGCGAATAGTTCCCGGCGAACATAGCTTGTTCGCGTTCGCCGCGGTGGGCGAACATATGCAATGTTCGATCCGCCCCCTATTCGTCATCATTGAGTAAACTTTGACCCTGTATCTCACAGTCTGCAGACACATTCCAGCCAATCAGCAGTAGACCCTCCCTCCCAGACCCTCCCAGCTCCTGGACAGCAGCCATTTTAGATTCATTCGGAAGCTGCATTCTTAGTGAGAGGAGGGACAGTGTAGCTGCTGCTGATTTAATAGGGAAATTGATAGCTAGGCTAGTGTATTCACTGTCCACTACAGTCCTGAAGGACTCATCTGATCTCTGCTTTAAGGACAGCACCCCAAAAAGCCATTTTTAGGGCTAGAACATCATTTTTTCCTGTGTAATCTAATTGCAGTTGCTTGCCTGCCAAGCCACTTGCCCAGTGCCACCACTCATATCTGGTGTAACAGTAGTGTAAATAATTTAAAAAACAACAACTTTTTTGACTGTGAAACATCATTCTGCTAGTGTAATCTAATTGCAGTTGCCTGCCTGCCAGCGTGTGTGCCAGGCCCACTTGCCCAGTGCCACAACTCATATCTGGTGTAACAGTAGTGTAAATAATTAAAAAAATAAAAATAATTTTGACTGTGAAACATCAGTCTGCTTGTGTAATCTAATTGCAGTTGCCTGCCTGCCAGCGTGTGTGCCAGGCTCACAGCGTATACTGTGCCCACTTGCCCAGTGCCACCACTCATATCTTGTTTAATAGTAGTGTAAGTGTACATTTAAAAACAAAAAAAACTTTTTGGACTGTGAAACATCAGTCTGCTTTTTTGTGTCAGACTCACAGCGTATACTGTGCCCACTTGCCCAGTGCCACCACTCATATCTTGTTTAATAGTAGTGTAAGTGTACATTTTAAAAAATAAAAACTTTTTGGACTGTGAAACATCAGTCTGCTTTTTTGTGTCAGGCTCACAGCGTATACTGTGCCCACTTGCCCAGTGCCACCACTCATATCTTCTTTAATAGTAGTGTAAGTGTACATTTTAAATAAATAAAAACTTTTTGGACTGTGAAACATCAGTCTGCTTTTTTGTGTCAGACTCACAGCGTATACTGAGCCCACTTGCCCAGTGCCACCACTCATATCTTGTTTAATAGTAGTGTAAGTGTACATTTTAAAAAATAAAAACTTTTTGGACTGTGAAACATCAGTCTGCTTTTTTGTGTCAGGCTCACAGCGTATACTGTGCCCACTTGCCCAGTGCCACCACTCATATCTTCTTTAATAGTAGTGTAAGTGTACATTTAAAAAAAATAAAAACTTTTTGGACTGTGAAACATCAGTCTGCTTTTTTTGTGTCAGGCTCACAGCGTATACTGTGCCCACTTGCCCAGTGCCACCACTCATATCTTGTTTAATAGTAGTGGAAGTGTACATTTAAAAACAAAAAAAACTTTTTGGACTGTGAAACATCAGTCTGCTTTTTTGTGTCAGGCTTACAGCTTATACTGGGCCCACTTGCCCAGTGCCACCACTCATATCTTGTTTAATAGTAGTGGAAGTGTACATTTAAAAAAAAAATGGCAGGCAGAGGCAGGCCACCCCGCAGGTGCCGTCGTGGTGCTGTGATTCCCTTTGGCCATAGAATAATGCCCAGTGTTCAGCGGCCACGTCCCATGTACTCGAAAAATCCTGAGGAAATAGTTGACTTTTTAACACAGGACACCCAATCTTCTATAGCTTCCGCTCCGAACCTTGACGCACCATCCTCTTCCAGCTTATCTCCGGGCACCTCTCAAGTTACCACTCGCCCGCCTGCTGCCACCACAAACACTAGCACCACAGCCGCTTCACTTGATGTGTCAGAGGAGTTTTTTACACATCAGTTGGAAGAAATGAGTGATGCGCAACCATTATTGCCAGAGGATGTAGATAACAGTGATATGTCTCAGTCAGGCAGCATTACAGACATGGACGTATGGTGTAATGATGATGATGTTGTACCCGCTGCTGCTTCCTTTGTAGATTTGTCAGATACAAGTGAAGCGGTTGATGATGACGATGCGTCCATGGATGTCACGTGGGTGCCCACTAGAAAAGAAGAAGAACAGGGGGAAAGTTCAGATGGGGAGACAGAGAGGAGGAGACTATTTGGAAGCAGGGGGAGGTCGTCGCAAGGAGCTAGTGGCACAGTCAGACAGCATGCATCGGCACCCAGGGTCAGCCAGACAGCACGCCAATCAACGCATGCTGTTACCACCACCAGAATGCCGTCATCGCAGAGCTCAGCAGTGTGGCATTTTTGTTGTGTGTCTGCCTCTGACAACAGCGATGCCATTTGCAACCTGTACCAAAAGAAACTGAGTCGTGGGAAGTCCAACACCCACCTAGGTACAACTGCTTTGCGAAGGCACATGATCACACATCACAAACGCCTATGGGATCAACATATGAGTTCCTACACGGCCATGGCGCACTTTTCCGATATCCAGCAGCGAAACAACATGCCAGTGAGGCGCTTGATTTGAGACAGCCCGACACATTGGAATTCAACACTCCTAATGTTCGACCACCTGCTCCAACAAGAAAAAGTCGTTAACGAGTATTTGTATGACCGGGGTGCTAGGACAGCTTCTGCGGAGCTGGGAATTTTTTTTGCCACATTACTGGGTGCTCATGCGCAATGCCTGTAGGCTCATGCGTCCTTTTGAGGAGGTGACAAACCTAGTCAGTCGCACCGAAGGCACTATCAGCGACATCATACCATTTGTTTTCTTCCTGGAGCGTGCCCTGCGAAGAGTGCTGGATCAGGCCGTAGATGAGCATGAAGAGGAAGAGTTGTTGTCACCATCAACAGCCTTATCAGCATCACTTGCTGGACCAGCGGCAACGCTGGAAGTGGATTGTGAGGAAGAGGAGTCAGAGGAGGAATGTAGCTTTGAGGAGGAGGAGGAAGACCAACCACAACAGGCATCCCAGGGTACTCGTTGTCACCTATCTGGTACCCGTGGTGTTGTACGTGGCTGGGGGGAAGAAGATACCTTCAGTGACATCACTGAGGACGAGGAATGGGACATGAGTAGCTCGGCATCCAACCTTGTGCAAATGGGGTCTTTCATGCTGTCGTGCCTGTTGAGGGACACTCGTATAAAAAAGCTGAAGGAGAACGACCTGTACTGGATGTCCACTCTACTAGACCCCCGGTATAAGCATAAAGTGCCTGAAATGTTACCGAATTACCACATGTCGTAAAGGATGCAGCATTTCCAAAATAAATTAAAAAGTATGCTTTACACAGCGTATAAGGGTGATGTCACAGCACAACGGTAATCTAAAAGGGAAGAGCTGAAAGTAATCCTCCAACTCCCACTACCACGCCGGCAAGGACAGGACGCTTTACAGACGTGTTGTTGATGGAGCACATGCGGAGCTTTTTAACTCCTATGCATCGCCACAGCCCTTCGGGGTCCACCCTCAGAGAACGACTCGACCGACAGGTAGCAGACTACCTTGCATTAACTGCAGATCTCGACACTCTGAGGAGCGATGAACCCCTTGACTACTGGGTGTGCAGGCTTGACCTGTGGCCTGAGCTATCTCAATTTGCAATAGAACTTCTTGCCTGCCCCGCTTCAAGTGTCCTGTCAGAAAGGACCTTCAGTGCAGCAGGAGTTATTGTCTAAAAATGGTCCACACAATGCTGTATTTTATCTTCGAATGCCGGATGACTTGCGTGACTTATCCGCCACCAACTAGGGTTCAAGCCGCAATGTTTTAGGGCACTTTCTGCCTGGGAAACAAGCATCAATTTTTCTGGCCGCTGCTACAGCAGCGGCTGCAACAATACCTAATTTTTCAGGCATGTGTTCATGCCAAATTTTTCTGGCCTCTGGTGCTGCACTGTGGCTTCAAAAACCAAACCAAAAAAAAGGCACTTAACAGTTAAGGGGACGTAACAGGGATTAAACTGATAGGAATAGTACTTTAACACACCTTATAATAACGCAGAGAGAGGCAATGCAGAGAGAGGAGTCTGAAGAAGAGGAGTCAGAGGAGGAAGGTGGCTTTGAGGAGGTGGAAGACCAAACAATGCAGGCGTCCCAGGGGACTTGTTGTCACCTTTCGGGGACCCTTGGTGTTGTACGTGGCTGGGTGGAGGAAGAGACCTTCAATGACATCAGTGAGGACAAGGAACGGGACATGGCTAGCTTGGTATCCAACCCTGTGCAAATGGGGAGTTTGCGGTTGTGCAAATGGACTGTTTGCGGTTGTTTGCGGTGCGTTAAACGGGGAGTTTGGTCTGTCACTGTGAAGCAGGCATAACCCTTACACTACCTGATCGATACAACATCATACCTGATGTTTTAAAGCACGTTATTCCAAACTATTTAGGAATGTTAGGTGATTTATGCCCTTTATGGCTTAAAACCAGACTCTGCATCAACTATGTAATTTTCCATGGGAGTTTTGCCATGGATCCCCCTCCGGCATGCCACAGTCCAGGTGTTAGTCCCCTTGAAACAACTTTTCCATCACTATTGTGGCCAGAAAGAGTCCCTGTTGCTTTTAAAGTTCGCCTGCCTATTGAAGTCAATGGCGGTTCGCCCGTTCGCGAACAGTTGCGGAAGTTCGGGTCCGCCGTTCGCAAACCGAAATTTCTCTTGTAAGGTGTATCCAGTCCACGGATTCATCCATTACTTGTGGGATATTCTCCTTTGTTATTTGTAAACGGTGCCGGCGTTGTACTGTTTTTTTACCTCAGGCAGAAATTAGAAGAAGAATTTGCTTGAGGTTTTTGATGATCTTAGCAGGTTGTAACTAAGGTCCACTGCTGTTCTCACATATAACTGAAGAATATGGGGAAACTTCAGCTGGGAGAACGGCCTGCAGAATTAACTGCCCTGAGGTATGTTCAGTATATTATTTTCTAGAGGATGATAAGAACTAGAAAATGCTGACAGTGCCTGATATAGTTAAGGTAAGCCTGATTGCAGTGATTTAATAAACGACTGGCATCATGCTTGCAGTAAAGGGTAATTTTCATATTACTTTCTATTATGGCTTAGTATGTAAAACATTTGCATATATATAAAGAACGTTTTTTACTGAGGTGATAAATCTTTATTTGGGGCCTAGTTTCCACATGGCTGTTATTTTACTCCTAGGAGTAGTTTTTTAAGGCCCTCTGACTTTGAGTGCGTGGTGGGAGGGGCCTATTTTCGCGCTCTAATTGAGCAGTTGTTTTTACTTTCTGAGACATCCAGCTTCCCTGAAGGAATCCCCTGACATATTGGACATCTGTAAAGGGTTTTTGTGCCTACAAAAGTCGTTTAATGGGAAGGTAGGAGCCCCAGTAGAGCTGTGGCAGTTTGCTTGTGACTGCTATAACGGTTTTTACCGTTTTTTTTGCTTCGTTTTTTAACCTGAGGGGTTAATCATCCATTTGCAAGTGGGTACAATGCTATTTTAGTCTATTATATACACTGTAAAAATTTCATAGAGTTAACTGCTTTTTTCACTGTTTTGCAGTTTGTGTGTTTGTTTTTTTCCCTTAAAGGCACAGTACCGTTTTTTATCTTCTGCTTTTTTCACATTAATTAAAGTGTTTTCAAAGCTTGCTGGTCTCATTACTAGTCTGTTAAACATGTCTGACATAGAGGAAACTCCTTGTTCATTATGTTTAGAAGCCATTGTGGAACCCCCTCTTAGAATGTGTACCAAATGCACTGATCTTACTATAAGTTATAAAGACCATATTCTGGCTTTAAAAGATTTATCACCAGAGGAAATTGACAAGGGGGAAGTTATGCCGCCTAACTCTCCCCACGTGTCAGAGCCTTTAACTCCCGCTCAAGAGGCGCCAAGTACATCTAGCGCGCCCATTGCGTATACTTTACAAGACATGGCGGCAGTTATGAATCATACTCTTACAGAAGTATTCTCCAAACTGCCAGGGTTACAAGGAAAGCGAGACAGCTCTGGGGCTAGAACAAATACAGAGCTCTCTGACGCTTTAGTAGCTATGTCTGATATACCCTCACAATGTGCAGAAGCCGAAGAAGGAGAGCTTCTCTCTGTGGGTGATTTTTCTGACTCAGGGAAGATACTTCAACCTGATTCTGATATGTCTACATTTAAATTTAAGCTTGAACACCTCCGCATGTTGCTCAGGGAGGTTTTAGCAACTCTGGATGACTGTGACGCCATTGTAGTCCCAGAGAAATTGTGTAAATTGGATAAATACTATGCAGTGCCTGTTTACACTGATGTTTTTCCAATACCTAAGAGGTTTTCAGAAATTATTACTAAGTAATGGGATAGACCAGGTGTACCGTTCTCTCCCCCTCCTGTTTTTTAAAAAGATGTTTCCCATAGATGCCGCTACACGGGACTTGTGGCAAACGGTCCCTAAGGTGGAGGGAGCAGTCTCTACTCTAGCGAAGCGTACAACTATCCCTGTCGAGGACAGTTGTGCTTTTCTAGATCAAATGGACAAAAAATTAGAGGGTTACCTTAAGAAAATTTTTATTCAACAAGGTTTTATTCTCCAGCCCCTTGCATGCATTGCCCCTGTCACTGCTGCTGCGGCCTTCTGGTTTGAGTCTCTAGAAGAGGCTCTACAGGTAGAAACCCCATTGGATGATATCCTTGACAAGCTTAAAGCTCTTAAGCAAGCCAATTCATTTGTTTCTGACGCCGTTGTTCATTTAACCAAACTAACGGCTAAGAACTCAGGTTTTGTTATTCAGGCGCGTAGGGCACTATGGCTTAAATCCTGGTCAGCTGACGTTACTTCAAAGTCTAAGCTTCTCAACTTTCCCTTCAAGGGGCAGACCCTATTCGAGCCTGGACTGAAGGAGATCATTTCTGATATTACTGGAGGAAAAGGTCACGCCCTTCCTCAGAATAGGTCCAACAAATTGAGGACCAAACAGTCTAATTTTCGTGCCTTTCGAAACTTCAAGAGTGGCGCAGCTTCAACTTCCTCTAATACAAAACAAGAGTGAAATTTTGCCCAGTCCAAGCCGGTCTGGAGACCTAACCAGGCTTGGAACAAAGGAAAGCAGGCCAAAAAACCTGCTGCTGCCTCTAAGACAGCATGAAAGATCAGCCCCCGATCCGGCAACGGATCTAGTAGGGGGGCAGACTTTCTCTCTTCTCCCAGGCTTGGGCAAGAGATGTCCAGGATCCCTGGGCGTTGGAAATCGTGTCCCAGGGATATCTTCTGGACTTCAAAGCTTCTTCCCCAAAAGGAAGATTTCATCTCTCACAATTATCTGCAAACCAGATAAAGAGAGAGGCATTCTTACATTGTGTTCAAGACCTCCTAGTTAAGGGAGTGATCCACCCAGTTCCAAAGGAGGAACAGGGGCAAGGCTTCTATTCAAATCTGTTTGTGGTTCCCAAGAAAGGGGGAACCTTCAGACCAATCTTAGATCTCAAGATCCTAAACAAATTTCTCAGGGTCCCATCCTTCAAGATGGAGACTATTCGAACCATCCTACCTATGATCCAGGAGGGTCAATATATGACTACCGTGGACTTAAAGGATGCTTATCTGCACATTCCGATACACAGAGATCATCATCGGTTTCTCAGGTTCGCCTTCCTAGACAGGCATTACCAGTTTGTGGCTCTTCCCTTTGGGTTAGCTACGGCACCAAGAATCTTTACAAAGGTTCTGGGGTCACTCCTAGCGGTCCTAAGGCCGCGGGGTATAGCAGTAGCCCCTTACCTAGACGACATTCTAATACAGGCGTCGAATTTTCAAATCGCCAGGTCCCATACAGAAATTGTTCTGGCATTCCTGAGGTCGCATGGGTGGAAAGTGAACGAAGAAAAGAGTTCTCTATCCCCTCTCACAAGAGTTTCCTTCCTAGGAACTCTGATAGATTCTGTAGAAATGAAGATTTACCTGACAGAGGCCAGGTTGTCAAAACTTCTAAATTCCTGCCGTGTTCTTTATTCTACTTCTCGCCCTTCAGTGGCTCAGTGTATGGAAGTTATCGGCTTAATGGTAGCGGCAATGGACATAGTGCCGTTTGCCCGCCTACATCTCAGGCCGCTGCAACTCTGCATTCTCAGTCAGTGGAATGGGGATTACATAGATTTGTCCCCTCTACTAAATCTGGATTAAGAGACCAGGGATTCTCTTCTCTGGTGGCTATCTCGGGTCCATCTGTCCAAGGGTATGACCTTCCGCAGGCCAGATTGGACAATAGTAACGACAGATGCCAGCCTTCTGGGCTGGGGTGCAGTCTGGAACTCCCTGAAAGCTCAGGGCTTGTGGACTCAGGAGGAGACACTCCTTCCGATAAACATTCAGGAACTAAGAGCGATATTCAATGCTCTTCAGGCTTGGCCTCAGCTAGCTGCGGTCAGGTTCATCAGATAGCAGTCGGACAATATCACGACTGTAGCCTACATCAACCATCAAGGGGGAACAAGGAGTTCCCTAGCAATGTTGGAGGTTTCAAAAATAATTCTATGGGCAGAGGTTCACTCTTGCCATCTATCAGCTATCCATATCCCAGGAGTAGAGAACTGGGAGGCGGATTTTCTAAGTAGACAGACTTTTCATCCGGGGGAGTGGGAACTCCATCCGGAGGTGTTTGCACAGTTGATTCAACTTTGGGGCAAACCAGTACTGGATCTCATGGCGTCTTGTCAGAACGCCAAGCTCCCTTGTTACGGATCCAGGTCCAGGGATCCCAAGGCAGTGCTGATAGATGCTCTAGCAGCGCCTTGGTTTTTAAACCTGGCTTATGTGTTTCCACCGTTTCCTCTGCTCCCTCGTCTGATTGCCAAGATCAAGCAGGAGAGAGCTTCAGTGATTTTGATAGCACCTGCGTGGCCATGCAGGACTTGGTATGCAGATCTGGTGGACATGTCATCCCTTCCACCATGGACTCTACCGCTGAGGCAGGACCTTCTACTTCAGGGTCCTTTCAACCATCCAAATCTAATTTCTCTGCGTCTGACTGCTTGGAGATTGAACGCTTGATTTTATCAAAACATGGTTTCTCCGACTTGGTCATTGATACCTTAATTCAGGCTCGAAAGCCTGTCACCAGGAAAATCTATCATAAGATATGGTGTAAATATCTTCATTGGTGTGAATCCAAGGGTTATTCATGGAGTAAAGCCAGGAATCCCAGGATATTATCTTTTCTCCAAGAAGGATTGGAGAAGGGATTGTCAGCTAGTTCCTTAAAGGGACAGATTTCTGCTCTGTCTATTCTTTTTCAAAAGCGTCTGGCGGATGTTCCAGACGTTCAGGCGTTTTGTCAGGCTTTAGTTAGAATCAAGCCTGTGTTTAAACCCATTGCTCCGCCTTGGAGTTTAAATTTAGTTCTTAAAGTTCTTCAAGGGGTTCCATTTGAACCTCTGCATTCCATAGATATCAAGCTTTTATCTTGGAAAGTTCTGTTTCTGGTAGCTATCTCTTCGGCTCGAAGAGTTTCAGAGTTATCTGCCTTGCAGTGTGATTCCCCTTATCTGATCTTCCATGCAGATAAGGTACTTTTGCGTACCAAACATGGGTTTCTTCCTAAGGTGGTATCTAATAAGAATATCAATCAGGAGATTGTTGTTCCGTCACTGTGTCCTAATCCTTCTTCAAAGAAAGAACGTCTTTTACACAATCTTGACGTGGTTTGTGCTTTAAAGTTTTATTTACAAGCTACTAAAGATTTTCGTCAAACATCTGCATTTTTTGTTGTCTACTCTGGACTAGGGATGGGCGAATGTGCAAATTTTCGAATGTAGAACGAATGTTATTACCGAAATTCGAATTCTAAATTCGAATGTCGATAAGAACGAATATTCTTAAAAATTCGAAAATCGAATGTTATTTACAATTTTCGAATGTCACTTTCGAATTCGAATGTTTATAATTATATTGAATGTCTACATTCGAAATTCAAATTTTTCAAATTCGAATATAAATTCGAATTTTTCGAATTCGAATATAAATTCGAATTTTTCGAATTCGAATATAAATTCGAATTTTTCGAATTCGAATATAAATTCGAATTTTTCGAATTCGAATATAAATTCGAATTTTTCGAATTCGAATATTGCATAATTCGAATATTACATTTAAAAGCATTAGAAATACTATTACAATCTAAATTCGAATTTTTCAAATTCGAATACACGTATTGCATAATTCGAATATTATATTTAAAGAAAAAGCATTAGAAATACTATTACAATCTATATTTGAATTTTTCAAATTCGAATATTGCATAATTCGAATATTATATTTAAAGAAAAAGCATTAGAAATACTATTACAATCTATATTTGAATTTTTCGAATTCGAATATTGCATAATTCGAATATTACATTTAAAGAAAAAGCATTAGAAATACTATTACAATCTAAATTCGAATTTTTCGAATTCGAATATTGCATAATTCGAATATTACATTTAAAGAAAAAGCATTAGAAATACTATTACAATCTTAATTCGAATTTTTCGAATTCGAATACACGTATTGCATAATTCGAATATTACATTTAAAGAAAAAGCATTAGAAATACTATTACAATCTAAATTTAAATTTTTCGAATTCGAATACACGTATTGCATAACTCGAATATTACATTTAAAGAAAAAGCATTAGAAATACTATTACAATCTAAATTCGAATTTTTCGAATTCGAATACACGTATTGCATAATTCGAATATTACATTTAAAGAAAAAGCATTAGAAATACTATTACAATCTAAATTCGAATTTTTCGAATTCGAATATTGCATAATTCGAATATTACATTTAAAGAAAAAGCATTAGAAATACTATTACAATCTAAATTCGAATTTTTCGAATTCTAATATTGCATAATTCGAATATTACATTTAAAGAAAAAGCATTAGAAATACTATTACAATCTAAATTCGAATTTTTCGAATTCAAATTTTTTCGAATGTAATCGTAAAATTCGAAACCGAATATTCGAAAATCGAATGTTAGAATGTTATGTAAACATTCGAAATTCGATTCGAACGAACGAATGTGTTAAAATTCGTGCCGTTTTTCGAATGTTGCGAAACATTCGCCCAACCCTACTCTGGACAGAGAAGAGGCCAAAAGGCTTCAGCAACTTCTCTTTCTTTTTAGTTAAGAAGTATAATTTGCTTAGCTTATGAGACTGCTGGCCAGCAGCCTCCTGAAAGAATTACAGCTCATTCAACTAGAGCGGTGGCTTCCACATGGGCTTTTAAAAATGAGGCTTCTGTTGAACAAATTTGTAAGGCGGCGACTTGGTCTTCGCTTCATACTTTTTCTAAATTCTACAAATTTGATACTTTTGCTTCTTCGGAAGGCTATTTTTGGGAAAAAGGTCTTACAGGCAGTGGTGCCTTCCGTTTAAGTTCCTGCTTTGTCCCTCCCTTCATCCGTGTCCTATAGCTTTGTTATTGGTATCCCACAAGTAATGGATGAATCCGTGGACTGGATACACCACAAGAGAAATAAATTTATCAGGTAAGCATAAATTTTGTTTTTTAGGTTCCCGACATCACTAGCCGTAATAGATTTTAATAATTTTGAGTATCATTTTTAGGCAGTTTTTTTTAATAATAATAATAAATGCTTAGTTTAAGTTTTAATAAATCAGATTGTTCTTTTAGTTTAAAGGGACATTTCAGCCAAAATTGGAATCCACATGGGTGCATTTCAGTTTTAAATAGAAGCATTTTTTGTAATATAAATGTATTAGCAAAACTGCTTCTAATAAAACCTATAGCTGTTTCAAATGTGTATCTAAGTATGCAGAGTGCCCCAGCATTTTAAATACAGCATACAGAGATCCTAAGGTGCTTGTACCATATGGTAATGACTGTGACATGATACAAGTCCCACTGGCTCCCTGAGCAGCTGCAGTATATAAAATGCTGGTGCACTGAAAATATCTAGCTATGCTTCACATGCACGTGCAGAGACAAATGCTAATACTAAACCAGTGATAACTTTTACTAGAAGCATTTTTGTGAATACAAATCTGTTTCTATTCAAATATGTAATTCATCTATGTGCATTTAAATTTTCACTGGAATGTCCCTTTAATAGAAATCTAAAAAAGTATTGTTTAAAGCATGAAACTTGTACAATAATTAAATCTGATCATCTATTTACTCATATGTATGACTGCAATAGAGTGTTTGCTTGTTAACACATTAAAGAGCCACTGCTGTTAATCCTTTGTGTTTATTTTTGTATTTAAAATAGCTGCCTTTGCTCATTAAAACTTCACTTAATAATAAAGGGCTAAGCATGCAAGTAAAGCAGATCTGCTTATGGTATCTATGTCTAAACATAACTAGGTATTGAATTGGTAACTATGGCTGGGCACAAACATCTATTTAACATTTAATAATCTCTGTCTTTATCCCCCACTGGGAGGCTAATTAGTGTTATCATCCCCTGTTTACATATCTTTTCTACATAGAATACACCTGTTATTCATATTATCAGTATATATGTAGGTGGTTGGTTCTATTGTAAAATAATCTATTTGAAATGACAGAATAAATATAAAGTTAAACAATTAAATACACTCCAACAGGTAAAATGGACCATTAGGGAAGAAAATGTTAAAGTACAATGTCCTTTTAATAATTTCATACAATTTGGATTCCTTTTTGATGGGCCTCTCTTTAAGAATAACAATTATGGTTTTTAATGAGGAAAAAAAAACACCAAAAACCCACAGCTATTTCAACTACAAAAATAAACAAACGAACAATGCTCTGTACATGCAATATTCTGTAGTTGGTACAAGTCATTTGGAATATAATATGAGGTACCAGTATATATAGTGGTCCTTTAATTTCTCACACATCATGAATTAATATTTTTGATTAAAGGGACCTACTACTGAGATTTTCTAACTTCTATAGGAAAGCAGCAGCTGTTTAAATTTAAAGTGAAGCTAAAAATAAGTGCAGTGTTTAATTTATAGGCTGACAGAGACATCTCCCACAGGAAAAAAAAAACATTAATGGAACAGAGAAAATGTTACATTACATCTACATTTGCTTTCTATGTACGTTTGTGTAGCTGCTGATGTTTTTTAATACAGTACATTTTCTTTTCATTTAAAGGGACACTGACACAAATTTTTCTTTCATGATTCAGATAGAGCATGCAATTTTAAGCAACTTTCTAATTTACTCCTATTATCAATTTTTCTTTGTTCTCTTGCTATCTTTATTTTAAAAGCAGGAATATAAATCTTAGCAGCCAGCCCATTTTAGGTTCAGCACCATGGATAGCGCTTGCTTATTGGAGGCTTACATTTACCCACCAATAAGCAAGCATAACCCAAGTTCTCAACCAAAAATGGGCCGGCTCCTATGCATCACATTCCTGCTTTTTAAATAAAGATAGCAAGAGAACGAAGAAAAATTGATCATAGGAGTAAATTATAAAGTTAAAATTGTATAATCTGTCTGAATCATGAAAGAAAAAAATGGGGTTTAGTTCCCCTTTTGTAACTTTTCTAGTTAAATTGGAATTGTTTTGAAATCAATAAAATAAATTGTGTTTGCATGTGACGTGATTGGAACAGAGCCCAATGTGCTACAGGCTGTTGGAAGATATACATAACTTTAATCTGACACTTAAAAAAATATTTTAAGAACTCAAAATATTCTGCATAGTATATTTGCCTATAAAAATGAATAATTGCCAAATACATTTGCAAATACGATGGTATGTTGGTATGTGCTATGAATTAGATGGTATCTGCTGTGAATAAAATAGTATGTGCTATGAAATGAGAACCTTGTTTGGCTGCACAGGACAAGACGTCTACACAAATAAATAAATAAATAAAAACCTTGCATGGGGTGATTTACCAGCCTGTGGGAGCCGTCTTATCAGCCAGAGAGCAATTTGCCCCAGGGGTGAGCTGTGTAGAAACACGTATTTCTGTTACTATCAGTTTTTCTCATGCAAAAACTGTCCTATCATGTTAACCTAGAGCTGTTTGATTAATTGTGCTTAGTTTAAAGGAACACTGAACCCAATTTTTTTCTTTCATGATTCAGATAGAGCATGAAATCTTAATCAACTTTCTAATTTACTCCTATTATCAATTTTTCTTTGTTCTCTTACTATCTTTATTTTAAAAGCAGGAATGTAAATCTTAGCAGCCAGCACATTTTAGGTTCAGTACCATGGATAGCGCTTGCTCATTGGAGGCTTACATTTACCCACCAATAAGCAAGCATAACCCACATCATATGTATCACATTCCTGCTTTTTAAATAAAGATATCAAGAAAACGAAGAAAAAATAGGGGCAACCATTATGTTGGGGGATGGTGCTCCTCCTGACCCCCCTCCCCCTGGAGCACCCTATACAGGTTCAATTTTCCAGGTTACACATGCGTCCCCAGCTCATACAATACAGGTGAAAGCAAATCTGAATTACAAACTACTGTACCTGTATAAATACAGTGCTGTATATACAGCAGATTGTAACATAATACTCATATAACCTACTGTGAAATAAATACAGTATCACACTCATACACTAACAAATACATTAGTACTACTATACCTGTATACAAACAGTGCTGTATCTACACCAAATTGTAACATAATGCTATATAACTTACTGTACAGTAAATACAGTATCACACTTATACACTGACAAATACATCAGTACTACTGTACCTGTATACATAGAGTGCTGTATCTATAACAGAATGTAACATAATGCTCATATAACCTACTGTACAGCAAATACAGTATCACACTCATACACTGACATACACATCAGTACTACTGTACCTGTATACATACAGTGCTGTATCTACACCAGATTGTAACATAATGCTTATATAACCCACTGTACAGTAAATACAGTATCACATTCATACACTGACATACACATCAGTACTACTATACGTGTATACATACAGTGCTATATCTACACCAGATTGTAACATAATGCTCATATAACTTACTGTACAGTAAATACAGTATCACACTCATACACTGACAAATACATCAGTACTACTGTACCTGTATACATACAGTGCTCTATCTACACCAGATTGTAACATAATGCTAATATAACTTACTGTACAGTAAATACAGTATCACACTCATACACTGATATACACATCAGTACTACTGTACCTGTATACATACAGTGCTGTATCTACACCAGATTGTAACATGATGCTCATATAACCCACTGTACAGTAAATACAGTATCACACTCATACACTGACATACACATCAGTACTACTGTATCTGTAAACATACAGTGCTGTATCTACACCAGATTGTAACATGATGCTCATATAACCTACTGTGAAATAAATACAGTATCACACTCATACACTGACAAATACATCAGTACTACTGTACCTGTATACATACAGTGCTGTATCTACACCAGATTGTAACATAAAGCTCATAACCTACTGTACAGTATGTGTCATCATTGAGGAAACTTTGACCCTGTATGTCACAGCCTTCTGACACATTATGTACCTGTATATATACAGTGCTGTATCTACACCAGATTGTAACATAATGCTCATATAACTTACTGTACAGTAAATACAGTATCACACTCCTACACTGACATACACATCAGTACTACTGTACCTGTATACATAGAGTGCTGTATCTATAACAGAATGTAACATAATGCTCATATAACCTACTGTACAGCAAATGCAGTATCACACTCATACACTGACATACACATCAGTACTACTGTACCTGTATACATAGAGTGCTGTATCTATAACAGAATGTAACATAATGCTCATATAACTTACTGTACAGCAAATGCAGTATCACACTCATACACTGACATACACATCAGTACTACTATACCTGTATATATACAGTGCTGTATCTACACCAGATTGTAACATAATGCTCATATAACTTACTGTACAGTAAATACAGTATCACACTCCTACACTGACATACACATCAGTACTACTGTACCTGTATACATAGAGTGCTGTATCTATAACAGAATGTAACATAATGCTCATATAACTTACTGTACAGTAAATACAGTATCACACTCATACACTGACATATACATCAGTACTACTGTACCTGTATACATACAGTGCTGTATCTACACCAGATTGTAACATAATGCTCATATAACCCATTGTACAGTAAATACAGTATCACGCTTATACACTGACATACACAGCAGTACTACTATACCTGTATACATACAGTGCTGTATCTACACCAGAATGTAACATAATGCTCATATAACTTACTGTACCGTAAATACAGTATCACACTCATACACTGACATACACAGCAGTACTACTATACCTGTATACATACAGTGCTGTATCTACACCAGAATGTAACATAATGCTCATATAACTTACTGTACCGTAAATACAGTATCACACTCATACACTGACATACACAGCAGTACTACTGTACCTGTATACATACAGTGCTGTATCTACACTAGATTGTAACATAAAGCTCATATAACCTACTGTACAGTAAACACAGTATCACACTCATACACTGACATATACATCAGTAGTGATGTCCCGAACTGTTTGCCCGCGAACAGTTCGCCGCAAACTTAGCTTGTTCGCGTTCGCCGCTACGGGGGAACATATGCGATGTTCGATCCGCCCCCTATGTGTTATCATTGAGGAAACTTTGACCCTGTATGTCACAGCCTTCGGACACATTAGAGCCAATCAGCATCAGACACTCCCTCACAGACCCTCCCATCTTCTTGGCAGCAGCCATTTTAGACTCATAACGACCATGCTTTGTTAGTGAGAGGACGTTTTGTTTTGCTGCTGCTGACATTATAGCGAAATAGATAGCTAGGCTAGTGTATTTAGTTTCCACTACAGTCCTGAAGGACTCATCTCATCTCTGCTGCAAGGACAGCTCCCCAAAAAGCCCTTTTTAGGGCTATAACTTCAGTCGTTTTTTTTTTTTTTCTTTGTATTTTTATTTGCATTTGCCTGGCTTTCAGCCTGTGTGTGAGGCTCACATCATATGCTGTGATTAGTGCCACCACTGATATCTGCTTAACATTAGTTTAAATTTAACCAACAAAAATTTGAAATTATTTTGCTAGTGTAATTTATTTTCATTTTATATCAGGCCTGTGTCTCAGGCTCACGCAGCATAAACTGTGCCAGCCACCACTCATATCTGCTTATAACATTATTTTAAATTTAGAAAAAAAAACTTTTAAATCATTTTGCCAGTGTAATCTAATTTCATTTTCTATCAGGCCTGTGTGTTTTCCTGACTTACAGAGCATACACTGTGGTTAATTGCTTCCCTACCTTGGCTATCAGCCACGACTCATATGTGCTTAACCTTTTTTTAAATTCCAAAAATAAACCAACTTTAAATCATTTTGCTAGTTTAATCTAATTTTATTTTCTATCAGGCCTGTGTGTATCTGACTTACAGAGCATACTGTGGTTAATTGCTGCCCTACCAAGGCTAGCAGCCGGCCCACGACTCATATGTGCTTAACCTTTAACTTTAAATTAAAAAAAAAAACCCTTTAAATCATTTTGCTAGTGTAATCTAATTTTATTTTCTATCAGGCCTGTGTGTATGTGACTTACAGAGCCTACTGTGGTTAATTGATTCCCTACCAAGGCTAGCAGCCATGACTCATATGTGCTTAACCTTTTTCTTTAATTTAAAAAAAAAAACCTTTAAATCATTTTGCTAGTGTAATCTATTTGTATTTTCTATCAGGCCTGTGTGTTTTGCTGACTTACAGAGCATACTGTGTTTAATTGCTGCCCTCCCTAGTCTATCAGCCACGACTCATATGTGCTTAACCTTTTTTTAAATTAAAAAAAAAACCCTTTAAATTATTTTGCTAGTGTAATCTAATTTCATGTTCTATCAGGCCTGTGTCTTTCTCACTTACACAGCATACTGTGGTAAATTGCTGCCCTACCTACCAGCCACGACTCATATCTGCTTTACATTATTTTAAAGTTAAAACATTTTTTAAAATCATTTTGCTAGTGTAATTTAATTTCTTTTTCCATCAGGCCTGTGTGTTTCTGGCCCACATCATATAGTGTGACACAGATTAATTATTATTTTTTTCCACAACTTATATCTGGTGTAACACATTAGTGTAAATTCTATGTAAAAAATTTTTTTACATCAGTTCTCTTCTAGTGTTTTTTAATTTTAGTTGCCAGGCTGCCATTAGTGCCAGCCTGTGTGTCAGGCTGCCAGCATATACTGTGCCTACTTCCATCCTCAGTGCCAGTCCACGACTCCTATCTGGTGTAACATAATATTAAATTTTGTAAAAAAAAATTTTTACATCACTCTTCGAGTGTTATTTAATATTAGTTCACAGGCCAGCCTGCCACCACTAGTGCCAGCCTGTGTGTCAGGCTGCCAGCACATACTGTGCCTAGTTCTATCCTGAGTGCCATTACTCCTATCTGTTGTAACATTTTTGTAACTTTTGTGAAAACAAACTGTTACATCACTCTGCTATTGTTATTTAATTGCAGTTGCCTGCCTGCCAGCGTGTGTGCTAGGCCCACTTGCCAACTAGTTACACCAATCATATTTGTTATAACAGTAGTGTAAATATTTAAAATAAAATATTTTTTGACTGTGAATCATCGGCCTGCTAGTGCAATTGAATTGCAGTTGCCTGCCAGCAAGCGTGTGTGCCAGGCCCACTTGCCAACTGGTGCCACCAATCATATTAGTTATAACAGTAGTTTAAATATTAAAAATAATAAATGTTTTACTCTGAAAGATCAGTCTGCTAGTGTAATCCAATTGCAGTTGCCTGCCTGCCAGCGTGTGTGCCAGGCCCACTTGCTGCCAACTATTCCCACCAATCATATTTGTTATAACAGTATAGTAAATATTTAGAATAAATAATTTTTTGCCTGTGAATCATAAGTCAGCTAGTGCCTTTGGATTGCAGTTGCCTGCCTGCCAGCGTGTGTGCCAGGCCACTTGCCAACTAGTTACACCAATCATATTTGTTCTAACAGTATTATAAATATTTAAAATAATAAATTCTTAGATTGTGAATCATCAGTCTGCTAGTGCCATTGAATTGCAGTTTCCTGCCTGCCCGCGTGTGTGCCAGGCCCACTAGCCAACTAGTGCCACCAATCATATTTGTTGTAACAGTCTTGAAAACATTTTCAATCATAACTTTTTTGACTGTGAATCTTCAGTTTTCTAGTGCCATTGAATTGCAGTTGCCTGTCTGCCAGCGTGTGTGCCAGGCCCACTTGCCAACTAGTTACACCAATCATAATTGTTGTAACAGTATTGTAGATATTCAAACTTAAAAATTGTTAGACTGTGAATCATCAGTTTGCTAGTGCCATAGAATTGCAGTTTCCTCCTGCCTGCCAGCGTGTGTGCCAGGCCCACTAGCCAACTAGTGCCACCAATCATATTTCTTGTAACAGTATTGAAATTTTTTTAAATCATAACTTTTTTTGACTGTGAATCTTCAGTCTCCTAGTGCCATTGAATTGCAGTTGCCTGCCTGCCAGCGTGTGTGCCAGGCCCACTTGCCAACTAGTTACATCAATCATAATTGTTGTAACAGTATTGTTAATATTTAAAATAAAAAATTGTTAGATTGTGAATCATCAGTTTGCTAGTGCCATTGAATTGCAGTTTCCTCCTGCCTGCCAGGGTGTGTGCCAGGCCCACTAGCCAACTAGTGCCACCAATCATATTTCTTGTAACAGTATTGAAACATTTTTCAATCATAACTTTTTTGACTGTGAATCTTCAGTCTCCTAGTGCCATTGAATTGCAGTTGTCTGCCTGCCAGCCTGTGTGCCAGGCCAACTTGCAGTTTCCAACTAGTGCCACCAATCATATTTGTTGTAACAGTATTATCAATTTTTTTTTTTTTTTAATTTTGTACTAAGAAGCATGACTCAGCTAGTTTAATCTAATTGCAGTTGCCTTACTCCCAGCGTGTATGCCAGACAGGCCCATTTGCCAACTAGTGCCAACAATCATATTTGTTGTCACAGTACTTCTAATATTTAAAAAAATAAACATTTTTGACTTTGAAACATCAGTCTTTTTTTGGTTGTCAGTCTCACAGCGTATACTGTGCCCACTTGCCCAGTACCACCACTCATAATTTGTGTAATAGTATTGTAAGTGTCCATTTTAAAAAAAATGACAGGCAGAGGCAGGCCACCCCGCAGGTTCCGTCGTGGTGCTGTGATTCCTTTAGACCCTACAAATATGCACATTGTTCAGATGCCGGGTGCCAGGGGGGACGCGAAAAGTTCTGAGGAGGACCTAGTTGAATGTCTAACACAGGACACCCAATCTTCTACAGCTTCCGCTCCTAGTCCTCCTAACCTTGACGCACCATCTACGTCCAGCTGTGCTTTGGGCACGTCTCAAGTGACCAGTGCCACTCGCCCGCCTGTCGCCACCACCAACACTAGCACCACAGCCGCTTCACTTGATCTGTCACAGGAGTTATTGACACATCAGTTGGAAGAAATGAGTGATGCGCAACCATCATTGACAGAGGATGTAGATAACAGTGATATGTCTCAGTCAGGCAGCATTACAGACATGGAGGTATGATGTGATGATTATAATGATGATGTTGTACCCGCTGCTGCTTCCTTTCTTGATGTGTCAGATACAAGTGAAGCGGTTGATGATGATGCATCGTTGGATGTCACGTGGGTGCCTGCTAGAAGAGAAGAAGAAGAGGGGGAAAGTTCAGATGGGGAGACAGAGAGGAGGAGGAGGAGATGAGTTGGAAGCAGGGGGAGGTCGTCGCAAGGAGCTAGTGGCACAGTCAGACAGCATGCATCGGCACCCGGGGTCAGCCAGACAGCATGCCGACGCCCATCAACGCATGCTGTTGCCACCACCAGAATGCCGTCATCGCAGAGCTCAGCAGTGTGGCATTTTTTGTGTGTGTCTGCCTCTGACAACAGCGATGCCATTTGCAACCTGTGCCAAAAGAAACTGAGTCATGGGAAGTCCAACAGCCACCTAGGTACAACTGCTTTGCGAAGGCACATGGTCTCCCATCACAAACACCGATGGGAAGAACACATGAGTAGAAGCAGCACACAAACTGAAAGCCGCCCTCCTCCTCCTGCTCCAGCATCTTCAGCCACGTCAACCAGTGCTGTCCTCCTTGCTCCCTCTCAACCATCCTCCACTCAGTCTCTCTTACGTAGCAGTTCCTGGTCATCTGCCCACAGTCAGGTGTCTGTCAAAGTCACCCCCTTGCCCGGCGTCTGACAGCTGGCTTGTCTGAACTCTTAGCCCGCCATCTTTTACCATACAAGCTGGTGGAGTCTGATGCTTTAAAAAAAATTGTATCTATTGGGACACCGCAGTGGAAGGTACCTGGCAGAAATTTCTTTTCACAAAAGGCAATCCCAAACCTGTACTCTGTTGTGAGAAAGAAAGTTATGGCATGTCTGGCACACAGCGTTGGGGCAAGGGTCCATATGACCATGGATAGCTGGTCTGCAAAGCATGGTCAGGGCAGGTATATCACCTACACTGTGCATTGGGTAAACCTGCTAACGTCTGACAAGCATGGAATGCGTGGCTCTGCAGAAGAGTTGGTGACACCGCCACGACTTGCAGGCAGGCATGCTGCTACCTCCTCTACTCCATCCTCTTCCATAACCTCTTCCATAACCTCTTCCTCGGCTGAGTCCTCTTCTGCTTCTGTGTCTTGCTCCACTTCAATGGCACCCCCCAGCTCCCCAGGTACTATGCCACCTCCCGGATACGGCAGTGTCACGCCGTCTTGGGGTTGACTTGCCTGAAAGCGGAGAGTCACACCACACCAGCACTCCTGAACGCACAGGTGGATCAGTGGCTGACTCTGCACCAACTGGAGATTGGCAAGGTTGTTTCTGACAATGGAAGTAATTTGGTGGCGGCATTGAAATTGGGCAAGTTGACACATGTGCCGTGCATGGCACATGGGTGTAATCTGATTGTACAACGATTTTTGCATAAGTACCCAGGCTTACAGGATGTCCTGAAGCAGGCCAGGAAGGTGTGTGGCCATTTCAGGCATTCCTACACGGCCATGGCGCACTTGTCCAATATCCAGCGTCAAAACAACCTGCCAGTGAGGTGCTTGATTTGCGACAGCCCGACACGGTGGAATTCAACACTCCTAATGTTTGACTGCCTGCTCCAACAAGAAAAAGCTGTTAATGAGTATTTGTATGACCGGGGTGCTAGGACAGCCTCTGGGGAGCTGGGGATTTTTTTGCCAAATTACTGGACGCTCATGCGCAATGCCTGTAGGCTCATGCGTCCTTTTGAGGAGGTGACAAACCTTGTCAGTCGCACCGAAGGCACCATCAGCGACATCATACCATTTGTTTTCTTCCTGGAGCGTGCCCTGTGAAGAGTGCTGGATCAGGCCGTAGATGAGCGTGAAGAGGAAGAGTTGTGGTGTCCATCACCACCAGAAACAGCCTTATCAGCATCGCTTGCTGGATCTGCGGCAATGCAGGAAGAGGATTGTGAGGAAGAGGAGTCAGAGGAGGAATGTGGCTTCGAGGAGGAGGAGGAGGAAGACCAAGCATAACAGGCATCCCAGGTTGCTCGTTGTTGTCACCTCTCTGGTACCCGTGGTGTTGTACGTGGCTGGGGGGAAGAAGATACCCTCAGTGAGATCAGTGAGGAGGAGGAACGGGACATGATTAGCTTGGCATCCAACCTTGTGCAAATGGGTTCTTTCATGCTGTCGTGCCTGTTGAGGGACACTCGTATAAAAAAGCTGAAGGAGAACGACCTGTACTGGGTGTCCACGCTACTAGACCCCCGGTATAAGCATAAAGTGCCTGAAATGTTACCAAATTCCCGCAAGTCGGAAAGGATGGAGCATTTTAAAAATAAATTAAAAACTATGCTTTACACAGCGTATACGGGTGATGTCACAGCACAACGGGAATGTAACAGGGGAAGAGATGAAAGTAATCCTCCTACTCCTCCTCCCACGACCACGGTGGCAAGGACAGGACGCTTTCCTGACGTCTTGTTGATGGAGGACATGCGGAACTTTTTAACTCCCATGCATCGCCAGAGCCTTTCGGGATCCAGCCTCAGAGATAGACTCAACCGACAGGTAGCAGACTACCTAGCATTAACTGCGGATCTCGACACTCTGAGAAACGATGGACCCCTTGACTACTGGGTGTGCAGGCTTGACCTGTGGCCTGAGCTATCCCAATTTGCAATTGAATTTCTGGCCTGCCCCACTTCAAGTGTCCTGTCCGAAAGGACCTTCAGTGCAGCAGGAGGTTTTGTCACTGAGAAGAGAAGTCGCCTAGGTCAAAAAAGTCTTGACTATCTCACCTTTATTAAAATGAATGAGGGATGGATCCCGAAGGGACTGACATTGGGCGATACATTTGAGTAAAAAAGGCCTGATGATGAGATGAGCTGTCTTGGGCTACAACTGGTACACACGCTGGCTTTTTTTTTCTTATAATGCAGGATGACTTGCATGACTTATCCGCCAACAACTAGTCTTCAAGCCGCAAGCTTTTAGGGCACTTTCTAAATGTTTTACAAACATCAATTTTTCTGGCCGCTGCTACAGCTGTGGCTGCAACAATACCCAATTTTTCAGTCATTTGTACATGCCTAATTTTTCTGGCCTCTGCTGCTGCTCTGTGGCTACAAAACTCAAAGCAAAAAAAAAGGCACATAACAGTGATTAAACTGTTAAGAATAGTACAACTTAACATACCACTCATATCTGGTAGACCATTAAATTGCACGCGCAGTGCCCCAAATTTGAAGGAGGAGGACCGACCAAGCATCTTTATCCATCTCTTGGTTGCTCTAAATTATCTCCGGGTTCCATCTATGCCATACCTGTATTTTTTTGTGTGCAAAAGGGTGGCATATGTGGTGTTTCATGCTGTTGTGCCTGTTGAGGGTCGTGGCCCATGGTATAAAAAGGCTGAAGGAGAACGACCTGTACTGGGTGTCCAAGCACATTTTTTGTTAAATGTTCCCGGTTCCTCTCAATTATCTCCGTGTTCCTCAAATCAATGCCATACCTGTACTCGATTGTGCAAAAGGATGGCATATGTGGTGTTTCATGCTGTTGTGCCTGTTTAGGTTCGTGGGCCATCTTATAAAAAGGCTGAAGGAGAACAAAGTGTACTGGTTGTCCAAGCATCTTTTTCCATCTCACGGTTCCTAAAAATTATCTCCGGGTTTCTAAAATGGATGCCATACCTGTACTCTATTGTGCAAAAGGATGGCATATGTGGTGTTTCCTGCAGTTGTTTCTGTTGAGGGTGCTGGACCCTCTTATTAAAAGGCTGAAGGAGAACGACCTGTACTGTACTGGGTGTCCAAGCATGGTTTTTTGGCCAATTTCCCGGTTCCTAAAAATTATCTCCGGGTTTCTAAAATCAATGCCGTACCTGTACTCTATTATTCAAAAGGATGCCATATGTCCTCTTTCATGCTGTTGTTTCTGTTGAGGGTCCTGGAGTCTCTTATAAAAAGGCTGAAGTAGAAAGAAGTGTACTGGGTGTCCAATCCTTTTTTTGGTTCAATTTCCTGGTTCCAAAAAATTATCTCCGGGTTTCTAAAATCAATGCCTACCTATACTCTATTGTTCAAAAGGATGCCATATGTCCTCTTTCCTGCTGTTGTTTCATATGAGGGTCCTGGACCCTCTTATAAAAAGGCTGAAAGAGAAAGAAGTGTACTGGGTGTCCAATCAATGTTTTTTTCTATTTCACTTTTCCTAAAAAATATTTCTGAGTTTCTAAAATCAATGCCTTACCTGTACTCTATTGTTCAAAAGGATGCAAAATGTCCGCTTTCCAGCTGTTGTTTATGTTGAGGGTCCTGGACCCTCTTATAAAAAGGCTGAAGTAGAAAGAAGTGTACTGGGTGTCCAATCATTTTTTTGGTTCAATTTCCCTGTTCCAACAAATTATCTCAGGGTTTCTAAAATGTCTTACCTGTACTCTATTGTTCAAAAGGATGCCATATGTCCTCTTTCCTGCTGTTGTTTTTGTTGAGGGTCCTGGACCCTCTTAGAAAAAGGCCGAAGGAGAACGACCTGTACTGTACTTGGTGTCCAAGCATGGTTTTTTGTTCAATTTCACGGTTCCTAAAAATTATCTCTGTGTTCCTAAAATAAATGCCATACCTGTACTCTATTGTTCAAAAGGATGGCATATGTGGTGTTTCATTCTGTTGTGGCTGTTGAGGGTCGTGGGCCATCGTATAAAACGGCTGAAGGAGAACGACCGGTACTGCCTTGCTGCTCCTTTTAGGCAGGCCAGCTCTTTGCATACATGCCCACAGACTCTGTAAAGGATGCCTCTTTTAGGGAGAGGTGCAGCCATAATGCAGGGTCAGAACCTCTGCCTGCAACTGGTATACTCGATTTTGCAAAAGGAAGTAACCTTACCATGGTTCCCTGAACGCACGTCTTGTTGTTCTATTTTGGTGAGGGTAATCATGATGGCCATGTAGACCACCCCCGAGAGGCCTTGAAGTAACGGGGATGAAAGTGCTAAGAATAGTACTACTTTAAACAACCGAGTTAGCCATGGGTCTTAGTCCAAGACCGCATGTCTTTTTTTATTTTGGTTTGGTGCGGCTAATCATGCAGGCCATATAGACCTCCCACCATTCGGTGTTGTAACAGGTATTAAACTAATAAGAACAGTACTACCAAAATACAGCCAATTAACAGGCTTTCAAGAGCCAAGGTTTTATTGTTGTACTTTGTTAGGATAATCATGATGGCCATGTAGACCACCACCGAGAGGCCTGCAAGTAACAGAGATGAAAGTGCTAAGAATAGTACTAATTTAAACAACCGAGTTAGCCATGGGTCTTAGTCCAAGACCGCATGTCTTTTTTTTTGGTTTGGTGCGGCTAATCATGCAGGCCATATAGACCTCCCACCATTAGGGTTTGTAACAGGTATTAAACTAATAAGAACAGTACTACTTAACACAACCTAGTTACCATGGGTCCCAGACCGCATGTTTTGTTGTTGTACTTTGTTAGGCTAATCATGATGGCCATGTAGACCTCCCCCGAGAGGCCTGGAAGTAATAGGGATGAAAGTGCTAAGAATAGTACTACTTTAAACAACAGAGTTAGCCATGGGTCTTAGTCCAAGACCGCATGCCTTTTTTTTTGGTTTGGTGCAGCTAATCATGCAGGCCATATAGACCTCCCACCATTAGGTGTTGTAACAGGTATTAAACTAATAAGAACAGTACTACTTAACACAACCTAGTTACCATGGGTCCCAGCCCGCATGTGTTGTTATTATATTTTGTTAGGGTAATCATGCAGGCCATATAGACCTCCCCCGATAGGGTGAGTAACAGGTATTAAAATGCTAAGAACAGTACTACTTAACACAACCTAGTTACCATGGGTCCCAGACCGCATGTCTTGTTATTATATTTTGTAAGGGTAATCATGCAGGCCATATAGACCTCCCCCGATAGGGTGAGTAACAGGTATTAAAATGCTAAGAACAGTACTACTTAAAACAACCTTACCATGGGTCCCAGAGCATATGTCTTATTATTATATTTTGTTCGGGTAATCATGAAGGCCATATAGACCTCCGCCGATAGGGTGAGTAACAGGTATTAAAATTCTAAGAACAGTACTACTTAACACAAACTTACAATGGGTCCCAGAGCATATGTCTTATTATTATATTTTGTAAGGGTAATCATGCAGGCCGTAAAGACCTCCCCCGATAGGGGGAGTTACAGAGATTAAAGTGCTAAGAATAGTACTACTTATAACACAACCTAGTTACCATGGGTCCCAGACCGCATGTCTTATTATTATATTTTGTCAGGGTAATCAGGCAGGCCATATAGACCTCCCCCGATAGGGGGGGGGTAACAGGGATTAAAGTGCTAAGAAAAGTACTAATTTACACAAGCTAGTTACCATGGGTCCCACACCGCGTGTCTTGTTGTTATACTTTGTCAGGGTAATCATGCAGGCCATATAGACCTCCCCCGATAGGGGGAGTTACAGGGATGAAAGTGCTAAGAATAGTACTACTTAACACAACCTAGTTACCATGGGTCCCAGACCACATGTTTAATTATTATACGTTGTCAGGGTAGTTATATATTTAACAAATCTATCTATTTCTCTTCTATCGATTCTATCTAACCATCAATCTATGTATATCTATCTATCCTATCTATCTTCTGTCCAGACTGTTTTGAGACAGCCACTTATGTTTTAGACAAATTTGAAGTAGGAGGACAGACCAATCACAGGGATTAAACTGCGAAGAATAGTAATACTTAAGAAAACCTAGTTATACCAGTACCACCATGGGTCCCAGACCGCATGTTTTGTTGTTATACTTTGTCAGGGTAATCATGCAGGCCATATAGACCTCCCTTGATAGGGGAAGTAACAGGGATTAAAGTGCAAAGAATAGTACAACTTAACACAACCTAGTTAACATTAACAGTGGTTCCCAGACTGCATGTCTTGTTATTAGATTTTGCCAGGATAATCAGCCAGGCCATATAGACCGCCCCCGATAGGGGGAGTAACAGGGATTAAAGTGCTAAGAACAGTAAAAATGAACACAACCTAGTTAACAGTGGTTCCCAGACCGCATGTCTTGTTGTTATATTTTGCCAGGATAATCAGGCGTAACAGGGATTAAAGTGCTTAGAAAAGTACTAATTAACACAAGCTAGTTACCATGGGTCCCACACCACATGTCTTGTTGTTATACTTTGTCAGGGTAATCATGCAGGCCATATAGACCTCCCCCGATAGGGGGAGTAACAGGGATTAAAGTGCTAAGAATAGTACTACTTAACACAACCTAGTTAACATGGGTCCATGACCGCATGTTTTGTTATTATACTTTGTCAGGGTAATCATGCAGGCCATATAGACCTCCCCCGATAGGGGGAGTAACAGGTATTAAAATGCTAAACTAATGCTAAACTAATAAGAACAGTACTACTTAACACAACCTATTTACCATGGGTCCCAGACCGCATGTTTTGTTGTTATACTTTGTCATGGTAATCATGCAGGCCATATAGACCTCCCTTGATAGGGGGAGTAACAGGGATTACAGTTTTAAGAATAGTACTACTTAACACAACCTAGTTACCATGGGTCCCAGACCAGATGTTTTGTTGTTATACTTTATCAGGGTAATCAAGCAGGCCATATAGACCTCCACCGAAAGGGGGAGTAAGAGGGATTAAAGTGCTAAGAAAAGTTTAACACAACCTAGTTACCATGGGTCCCAGACCGCGTGTCTTGTTGTTATACTTTGTCATGGTAATCATGCAGGCCATATAAACCTCCACCGATAGGAGGAGTTACAGGGCTGAAAGTGCTAAGAATAGTACTACTTAACACAACCTAGTTACCATGGGTCCCAGACCGCATGTTTAATTATTATACTTTGTCAGGGTAATTATATATCTAACAAATCTATCTATTTATCTTCTATCGATTCTATCTAACTATCAATCTATGTATATCTATCTATCCTATCTATCTTCTGTCCGGACTGTTTGAGACAGCCACTTGTGTTTTTGACAAATTTGAAGTAGGAGGACAGACCAATCATCTTCTTCCATCTCCCGGTTCCAAAAATGCAGGCCATATAAACCTCCCCCGATAGGGTGAGTAACAGGTTGTAGTAAACTGCTAAGAATAGTACTACTTAACACACCACGGGTCACAGACCGCATGTCTTATTGTTATACTCTGTTAGGGAAATTATATATTTTTCAAATCTATCTATTTATCTATCAAATCGATCTAACTTTCAAAGGTATCTATTAAATGTATATTGCATCTATTGATCGATGTAATTCGTATCTATAGAATGTATATTACATATTTTGGTTGATGTAATTCGTATCTATCAAATGGATATTGCATCTATTGATCGATGTAATTCGTATCTATCAAATGTATATTGCATCTATTGATCTATGTAATTTATATCGATCATATGTATATTGCATCGATTGAGCTATGTAATCTATGTATCTATCTATCAAATGTATCTATCTCATGGTTGTGCAAATGGACTGTTGGCGGTTGTTTGCGGTGCGTTACACTTGGAGTTTGCTCTGTCGCTGTGAAGCTGCCGTAACCCTTACACTACCTGACAGATACGACATCATAACTGATGTTTTAAAGCACGTTATTGCAAACAATTTGGGAATGTTAGGTGATTTAAGCCCTTTATGGGTTAAAAGCAGACTCTGCATCAACTATGTCATTTTCCATGGGAGTTTTGACATGGATCCCCCTCCAGCATGCCAAAGTCCAGGTGTTAGTCCCCTTGAAACAACTTTTCCATCACTATTGTGGCCAGAAAGAGTCCTTGTAGGTTTTAAAGTTTGCCTGCCTATTGAAGTCAACCGTTCGCGAACCGAAATTTTTACGTTTGCGACATCACTATACATCAGTACTACTGTACCTGTATACATACAGTGCTGTATCTACACCAGATTGTAACATAATGCTCATATAACCCACTGTACAGTAAATACAGTATCACACTCATACACTAACATACACATCAGTACTACTGTACCTGTATACATACAGTGCTGTATCTACACCTGATTGTAACATAAAGCTCATATAACTTACTGTACAGTAAACATAGTATCACACTCATACACTGACATACACATCAGTACTACTGTACCTGTATATATACAGTGCTGTATCTACACCAGATTGTAACATAATGCTCATATAACCCACTGTACAGTAAATACAGTATCACAACCAGACACTGACATACACATCAGTACTACTGTACCTGTATACATACAGTGCTGTATCTACACCAGATTGTAACATAATGCTCATATAACATACTGTACAGTAAATACAGTATCACACTCATACACTGACAAATACATTAGTACTACTATACCTGTATACATACAGTGCTGTATCTTCACCAGATTGTAACATAATGCTCAAATAACTTACTGTACAGTAAATACAGTATCACACTCATACACTGACATATACATCAGTACTACTGTACCTGTATACATAAAGTGCTGCCCAGATTGTAACATGATGCTCATATAACCCACTGTACAATATATACAGTGTCACACTCATACACTGAAATACACATCAGTACTACTGTACCTGTAAACATACAGTGCTGTATCTACACCACATTGTACCATAATGCTCATATAACCTACTGTACAGTAAATACAGTATCACACCCATACACTGACAAATACATCAGTACTACTGTACCTGTATACATACAGTGCTGTATCTACACCAGATTGTAACATGATGCTCATATAACCTACTGTACAGTAAATACAGTATCACACTCATACACTGACATACACATCAGTACTACTGTACCTGTAAACATACAGTGCTTCCCATATTGTAACATAATACTCATATAACCTACTGTACAGTAAATACAGTTTCACACTCATACACTGACATACACATCAGTACTACTGTACCTGTATACATACAGTGCTGTATCTACACCAGATTGTACCATAATGCTCATATAACCTACTGTACAGTAAATACAGTATCACACTCATACACTAACAAATACATCAGTACTACTGTACCTGTTTAAACACAGTGCTGCCCAGATTGTAACATAATGCTCTCATAACTTACTGTACAGTAAATACAGGATCATACTCATACACTGACATACATATCAGTACTACTGTGCCTGTATACAAACAGTGCTGTATCTAAAGCAGATTTTAACATAATGCTCATATAACCCACAGTACAGTAAATACAGTATCACACTCATACCCTGACATACACATCAGTACTACTGTACCTGTATACATACAGTGCTGCCCAGATTGTAACATAATGCTCAAATAACTTACTGTACAGTAAATACAGTATCACACTCATACACTGACATATACATCAGTACTACTGTACCTGTATACATACAGTGCTGCCCAGATTGTAACATAATGCTCATATAACCCACTGTACAATATATACAGTGTCACACTCATACACTGAAATACACATCAGTACTACTGTACCTGTAAACATACAGTGCTGTATCTACACCAGATTGTACCATAATGCTCATATAACCTACTGTACAGTAAATACAGTATCACACCCATACACTGACAAATACATCAGTACTACTGTACCTGTATACATACAGTGCTGTATCTACACCAGATTGTAACATGATGCTCATATAACCTACTGTACAGTAAATACAGTATCACA
The DNA here is from genome assembly GCF_027579735.1 of Bombina bombina. NCBI lineage: Eukaryota > Metazoa > Chordata > Amphibia > Anura > Bombinatoridae > Bombina > Bombina bombina. The sequence continues at coordinate 1,150,518,467 of NC_069503.1, read as the reverse complement.
CTCATACACTGACATACACATCAGTACTACTGTACCTGTAAACATACAGTGCTTCCCATATTGTAATATAATACTCATATAACCTACTGTACAGTAAATACAGTTTAACACTCATACACTGACATACACATCAGTACTACTGTACCTGTATACATACAGTGCTGTATCTACACCAGATTGTACCATAATGCTCATATAACCTACTGTACAGTAAATACAGTATCACACTCATACACTAACAAATACATCAGTACTACTGTACCTGTTTAAACACAGTGCTGCCCAGATTGTAACATAATGCTCTCATAACTTACTGTACAGTAAATACAGGATCATACTCATACACTGACATACATATCAGTACTACTGTGCCTGTATACAAACAGTGCTGTATCTAAAGCAGATTTTAACATAATGCTCATATAACCCACAGTACAGTAAATACAGTATCACACTCATACCCTGACATACACATCAGTACTACTGTACCTGTATACATACAGTGCTGTATCTACACCAGATTGTTAAATAATGCGCATATAACTTACTGTACTGTAAATACACTATCACAATCATACACTAACAAATACATCAGTACTATTATCCCTGTATACATACAGTGCTGTATCTATATCAGAATGTAACATAATGCTCATATAACCCACTGTACAGTAAATATAGTATCACACTCATACACTGACATACACATCAGTACTACTGTACCTGTATACATACAGTTCTTTATCTACACCAAATTGTAACATAAAGCTCATATAACCTACTGTACAGTAAATACAGTATCACACTCATACACTGACATACACATCAGTAGTGATGTCGCAAACTTAAAATTTGCCATTGAATTCAATAGGCAGGTGAATTTTAAAACCTACAAGGACTCTTTCTGGCCACAATAGTGATGGAAAAGTTGTTTCAAGGTTACTAACACCTGGACTGTGGCATGCTGAAGGGGGATCCCTGGCAAACCTCCCATGTAAAATTACATAGTTTATGCAGAGTCTGCTTTTAACCCATAAAGGGCCTAAATCACCTAACATTCCCAAATTTTTTGCAATAACGTGCTTTGATACTGTAACAAGAATTATGTTTGGTGCCACTAATTGGTTAGTTGGGCCTGGCACACAGGCTGGCAGATATGAGTCGTGGATGGTAGGTAGGGCAGCAATTTAACAAAGTATGCTGTGTAAGTGACAAAAACACAGGCTTGATAGAAAATTAAGTTAGATTACACTAGCAAAATATTTTAAAATTTTAGATTTTAATATTAAAATTATGTTAAGAAGTGCAATGCACATATGAGTGGTCGCACTGGCTGGCTGCTACGTAGGGCAGCAATTAACAACAGTATGCTGTGTAAGTCAGATAGACAGTTAGACACAGGCCTGATAGAAAATAAAATTAGATTTCACTAGCATAATGATTTAAAGACTTTTTTGGGGGAATTTAAAGAAAAAGGTTAAGCACATACGTATGAGTCGTGGCTGATAGCCTTGGAAGGGCAGCTATTAAAAACAGTAGGCTCTGTAAGTCAGATACACACACACCTGATAGAAAATAATATTAGATAGATTACACTAGAAAAATGATTTAAATTATTTTTTGGGGTGGAAAATTAAAAAAAAGTTAAACACATATGAGTCGTGGCTCATAGACTAGGGAGGGCAGCAAGTAAACACAGTAGGCTCTGTATGTCAGCAAAACACACAGGCCTGATAGAAAATATATTAGATTACACTATCAAAAAATTTTAAACTTTTTTTTTTTTATATTTAAATTAAGGTGAAGAAGATATGAATGGTGGCTGCCTGGCACAGACCAATTAACCGAAAGACTGAAAAAATGAGGTATATTAATGCTGAGTGAGCCTGGCAGACTCAGGCCTGATAGAAAATGTAATTAGATTACACTAGCAAAATTATTATTATTTTTTTTTTTAAATTTAAAATTATGTTATAAACGGATATTAACACTGGTAGCTGGCACAGAGCAATGAACCAGAGTATATGCTGTGTGACACAGGCCTGATAGAAAATGAAAAAAAATTACACTAGCAAAATAATTAAAATTTTTGGTTAGTTAAATTTAAGCTAATGTTGTTAGGGAGATATCAGTGGTGGCAGTAATCACAGCATATGCTGTGAGCCTTAAACACACAGGCTGAAAGCCAGGCAAATGCTAATAAAAATACGGAAAAAAAAAAAGGCACGAAATATAGCCCTAAAAAGGGCTTTTTGGGGTGCTGTCCTTGCAGCAGAGATGAGTTGAGTCCTTCTGGACTTGAGTGGACACTAAATACACTAGCCTAGCTATGTATTTCCTATTAATGTCAGGAGCAAAAACACAACACGTCCTCTCATTAAGAAAGCAAGGTCGTTATGAGTCTAAAATGGCGGATTCCGAGTAGCTGTGAGGGTCTGTGAGGGAGTGTCTGATGTTGATTGGCTCTAATGTGTCAGACGGCTGTGACATACAGGGTCAAAGTTTCCTCAATGATGACACATAGGGGCGGATCGAACATCGCCATGTGTTCGCCTGCAGCAGCGAACGCGAACAAGCTATGTTCACTGGGAACCGTTCGCGGGCGAACAGTTCGGGACATCACTACACATCAGTACTACTGTACCTGTATACATACAGTGCTCTATCTACACCAGATTGTAACATAATGCTCATATAACCCACTGTACAGTAAATACAGTATCACACTCATACACTGACATACACAGCAGTACTACTGTACCTGTATACATACAGGGCTGTATCTACACCAAATTGTAACATAATGCTCATATAACCCACTGTACAATAAATACAGTATCAAACTCATACACTGACATACACATCAGTACTACTGTACCTGTATACATACAGTGCTGTATCTACACCAGATTGTAACATAATGCTCATATAACTTACTGTACAGTAAATACAGTATCACACTCATACACTGACAAATACATTAGTACTACTATACGTGTATACATACAGTGCTGTATCTACACCAGATTGTAACATAATGCTCATATAACTTACTGTACAGTAAATACAGTATCACACTCATACACTGACATACACATCAGTACTACTGTACCTGTATAAATACAGTGCTGTATCTACAGCATATTTTAACATAATGCTCATATAACCTACAGTACAGTAAATACAGTATCACACTCATACACGGACATGCACATCAGTACTACTGTACCTGTATACATACAGTGCTGTATCTTCACCAGATTGTTAAATAATGCTCATATAACCAACTGTACAGTAAATACAGTATCACACTCATACACTAACAAATACATCAGTACTACTATCCCTATATACATACAGTGCTGTATCTATACCAGATTGTAACATAATGCTCATATAACCCACTGTACAGTAAATATAGCATCACATTCATACACTAACATACACATCAGTACTACTATACCTGTATACATACAGTGCTGCCCTAATTGTAAAATAATGCTCATATAACTTACTGTACATTAAATACAGTATCACACTCATACACTGACATACACATCAGTACTGCTATACCTGTATACATACAGTGCTGTTGTAACATAATGCTCATATAACTTACTGTACAGTAAATACAGTATCACACTCATACACTGACATACATATCAGTACTACTGTACCTGTATACATACAGTGCTGTATCTACACCAGAATGTAACATAATGCTCATATAACTTACTGTACAGTAAATACAGTATGACACTCATACACTGACAAATACATCAGTACTACTGTACCTGTATACATACTGTGCTGTATCTACACCAGATTGTAACATAATGCTAATATAACCCACTGTACAGTAAATACAGTGACACTCATACACTGACAAATACATCAGTACTACTGTACCTGTATACATACAGTGCTGCCCAGATTGTAACATAATGCTCATATAACCTACTGTACAGTAAATACAGTATCACACTCATACACTAACATACACATCAGTACTAACGTACCTGTATACATACAGTGCTGCCCAGATTGTAACATAATGCTCATATAACCTACTGTACAGTAAATACAGTATCACACTCATACACTAACATACACATCAGTACTAACGTACCTGTATACATACAGTGCTGCCCAGATTGTAACATAATGCTCATATAACCCACTGTACAGTAAATACAGTATTACATTCATACACTGACATACACATCAGTACTGCTATACCTGTATACATACAGTGCTGTATCTACACCAGATTGTAACATAATACTCATATAACTTACTGTACAGTAAATACAGTGACACTCATACACTGACATACACATCAGTATTACTATACCTGTAAACATACAGTGCTGTATCTACACCAGATTGTAACATAATGCTCATATAACTTACTGTACATTAAATACAGTATCACACTCATACACTGACAAAAACATCAGTATTACTATACCTGTAAACATACAGTGCTGTATCTACACCAGATTGTAACATAATGCTCATATAACCCACTGTACAGTAAATACAGTATCACACTCATACACTGACAAATACATCAGTACTACTGTACCTGTATACATACAGTGCTGTATCTACACCAGATTGTAACATGATGCTCATATAACTTACTGTACAGTAAATACAGTATCACACTCATACATTGACATACACATCAGTACTACTGTACCTGTATACATACAGTGCTGTATCTACACCAGATTGTAACATAATGCTCATATAACCCACTGTACAGTAAATACAGTATCACACTCATACACTGACATACACATCAGTACTACTGTACCTGTATACATACAGTGCTGTATCTACACCAGATTGTAACATAATGCTCATATAACCCACTGTACAGTAAATACAGTATTACACTCATACACTGACAAATACATCAGTACTACTGTACCTGTATACATACAGTGCTGCCCAGATTGTAACATAATGCTCATATAACCTACTGTACAGTAGCTGTGGGTGACAGTGCCGCTCCTCTGTCAGCAGGACAAGAAATCAATCCCAGCACTTGCCACCAAATGTGATGGACCGTCTGGTACCCCAAATGAGTACCTCCATCAGAACACTTCCCTTGTCCTAGACATCCCTTTATCCAGAGCAATAGCTCCTGGTTTCTCCCTTTAACCGCAGTCTAAAGTTATGGAGGGGAACAGAACTGAGGCAACACTCAGTTTTCTGAACACAAAATGAAAACTTTATTTAAAAGCAGCACACAGATTTATACACCCTGGCATTCCAGAGTCACAGAGCTTCAGGTTACAGAGGGCATTGGTTAAACAGTAAAGCAAACATATGAACAATACATCAAACCTTTAACAATTGTCTATTCACAGGTAAAACAGATTAACATATATCAACGGCTAGATTACGAGTTTTTGTCGGTAAGGCTGTGCGGGGCTAACGAGCAGTTTCAGCTCACCGCTCACCTACAAACAACGCTGGTATTATGGTTTTTTTTAAACCCAGCATTAGCCGCAAAGAAGTGAGCGGAGAGCAAAATTTAACTCCACATCTCACCTCAATACCAACGCTGCTTACGGTAGCGGTGAGCTGGCTAAACGTGCTCGTGCACGATTTCCCCATAGGAATCAATGGGGCAGATTCGGCTGAAAAAAAAACTAACACCTGCAAAAAAGCAGCGTTCAGCTCCTAACGCAGCCCCATTGATTCCTATGGGAAAATACATTTTATGTCTACACCTAACACCCTAACATGAACCCCGAGTCTAAACACCCCTAATCTTACACTTATTAACCCCTAATCTGCCGCCCCCGACATCGTCGCCACCTGCATAATATTATTAACCACTAATCTGCCGCTCCCTATATTATACATATTAACCCCTAATCTGCCGCCCACAACGTCGCCGCCACTATAATAAAGTTATTACCCCCTAAACCTAAGTCTAACCCTAACTCCCCCTAATTTAAATATAATTTAAAATGTTCGAAATAAAATTATTACAATTAACTAAATTATTCCTATCTAAAACTAAATACTTACCGATAAATAAACTCTAAGCTAGCTACAATATAACTAATAGTTACAATGTAGCTATCATAGGGTTTATTTTTATTTTACAGGCAACTTTGTATTTATTTTAACTAGGTAGACTAGTTTTTAAATAGTTATTAACTATTTAATAACTACCTACCTAAAATAAGTACAAATTTACCTATAAAATAAAACCTAACATATGTTACAATTACACCTAACACTACACTATCATTAAATAAATTAACTAAATTAACTACAATTAATTACAATTAAATTAAATAAACTAAAGTACGAAAAAAACAAACACTAAATTACAGAAAATAATAAAAAAAATTACATTTATATTAAACTCATTACACCTAATCTAATCCCCCTAATAAAATAAAAAAGCCCCCCAAAATAAAAAAGCCCTACCCTATACTAAATTACAAATAGCCCGTAAAAGGGCTTTTTGTGGGGCATTGCCCCAAAGTAATCAGCTCTTTTACCTGTAAAAAAAAAAATTACCCCCCCAACATTAAAACCCACCACCCACACACCTAACCATACTCTAAAACCTACTCAATCCCCCCTTGAAGATCACCCTACCTTGAAACGTCTTCACCCAACCAGGCAGAAGTGGTACTCTAGACGGTCCGAAGTCTTCATCCTATTCTGGCAGAAGAGGTCCTCCAGATGGCCAGAAGTCTTCATCCAGGCGGCATCTTCTATCTTCATCCATCCGGTGTGGAGCGGGTCCATCTTCAAGACATCCGACGCGGAGCATCCTCTTCTTCCGAAGACTAACACTAAATGACAGTACCTTTAAGTGACGTCATCCAAGGTGGCGTCCCTTCAATTCCGATTGGCTGATAGAATCCTATCAGCCAATCGGAATTCGAGGGACGCCATCTTGGATGACGTCACTTAAAGGATGTTCCGCGCTGGAGGTCTTGAAGATGGAGCCACTCCTCGTCGGATGGATGAAGATAGAAGATGCCGCTTGGATGAAGATGTCTGCCGGTCCGGTTGTCCTCTTCTGCCCGGATAGGATGAAGACTTCGGCCCAGCTGGGTGAAGACGACTCAAGGTAGGGAGATCTTAAGGGGGGTAGTGTTAGGTTTATTTAAGGGGGTTTGGGTTAGAGTAGGGGTATGTGTGTGGTGGGTTTTAATGTTGGGGGGGTTGTATTTTTTTTTACAGGCAAAAGAGCTGATTACTTTGGGGCATGCCCCGCAAAAAGCCCTTTTAAGGGCTGGTAAAAGAGCTGATTACTTTTTAATTTAAAATAGGGTAGGGACCTTTATTATTTTGGGATGCTTTTTTTATTTTATTAGATGGCTTAGAGTAGGTGTAATTAGCCTAATATTCTTGTAATCTTTTTTTATTTTTTGTAATTTAGTGTGGGTTTTTTTTGTAATTTAGTTTAGTTTATTTAATTGTATGTAATTGTAGGTAATTTATTTAATTAATTTATTGATAGTGTAGTGTTAGGTTTAATTGTAACTTAGGTTAGGATTTATTTTACAGGTAATTTGTAATTATTTCTCTTGTAAGGTGTATCCAGTCCACGGATTCATCCATTACTTGTGGGATATTCTCCTTCCCAACAGGAAGCTGCAAGAGGACACCCACAGCAGAGCTGTCTATATAGCTCCTCCCCTAACTGCCACTCCCAGTCATTCTCTTGCAGCTCTCGACAAGAAAGGAAGTATCAAGAGATATGTGGTGAATTAGTGTAGTTTATCTTCAATCAAAAGTTTGTTATTCTTAAACGGTACCGGCGTTGTACTGTTTTTACCTCAGGCAGAAATTAGAAGAAGAGTTCTGCCTGAGGTTTTTGATGATCTTAGCAGGTTGTAACTAAGGTCCACTGCTGTTCTCACACATAACTGAAGAGTATGGGAAAACTTCAGCTGGGGGAATGGCCGGCAGGATTACCTGCTCTGAGGTATGTTCAGTATATTTTTTTTCTAGAGAGATGATAAGGTCTAGAAAATGCTGACAGTGCCTGATATATTTAAGGTAAGCCTGATTACAGAGATTTAACAAACGACTGGGATCATGCTTGCAGTAAAGGGTAATATTCATGTTTATTGCTCTTATTACTTAGTATGTAAAACGTTTGCATGAGATATAAAAACGTTTTTTACTGAAGGTGATAAATCTTTATTTGGGGCCTAGTTTTCCACATGGCTGATTAGATTTCTCCTAGGAGTAGTTATTTATGGCCTTTTCACTTTGAGTGCATGGTGGGAGGGGCCTATTTTCACGCTCTAATTGCCCAGTAGTTTTTGCAGTCTGAGACATCCAGCTTCCCTGAAGGAGTCCCCTGACATATAGAACCCCTGTAAAGGGTTTTTGTTGCTACAAAAGTCGTTTTAAGGGCAGGTAGGAGCCACAGTAGAGCTGTGGCAGTTTGCTTGTGACTGTTTAAAACGGTTTTATCGTTTTTCTGATTAGTTTTTGAGCCTGAGGGGTTAATCATCCATTTGCAAGTGGGTGCAATGCTATTTTAGTCTATTATACACACTGTAAAAATTTTGTAGGGTTTACTGCTTTTTTTCACTGTTTTGCAGTTTATGTGATTGTTTTTTTTCCCTTAAAGGCACAGTACCGTTTTTTTATATTCTGCTTTTTCACATTTATTAAAGTGTTTTTCAAGCTTGCTGGTCTCATTACTAGTCTGTTAAACATGTCTGACATAGAGGAAACTCCTTGTTCATTATGTTTACAAGCCATTGTGGAACCCCCTCTTAGAATGTGTACCAAATGCACTGATCTTACTATAAATTATAAAGACCATATTCTGGCTTTAAAAGATTTATCACCAGAGGAAATTGACAAGGGGGAAGTTATGCCGACTAACTCTCCCCACGTGTCAGAACCTATAACTCCCGCTCAAGGGACGCCAAGTACATCTAGCGCGCCCATTGCGTATACTTTACAAGACATGGCGGCAGTTATGAATCCTACCCTTACAGAGGTATTGTCCAAACTGCCAAGGTTACAAGGAAAGCGAGACAGCTCTGGGGCTAGAACAAATACAGAGCTCTCTGACGCTTTAGTAGCTATGTCTGATATACCCTCACAATGTGCAGAAGCCGAAGCAGGAGAGCTTCTCTCTGTGGGTGATTTTTCTGACTCAGGGAAGATACTTCAACCTGATTCTGATATGTCTACATTTAAATTTAAGCTTGAACACCTCCGCATGTTGCTCAGGGAGGTTTTAGCAACTCTGGATGACTGTGACGCCATTGTAGTCCCAGAGAAATTGTGTAAATTGGATAAATACTACGCAGTGCCTGTTTACACTGATGTTTTTCCAATACCTAAGAGGTTTTCAGAAATTATTACTAAGGAATAAGATAGACCAGGTGTACCGTTCTCTCCCCCTCCTGTTTTTAAAAAGATGCCGCTACACGGGACTTGTGGCAAATGGTCCCTAAGGTAGAGGGAGCATTCTCTACCCTAGCAAAGCGTACAACTATCCCTGTCGAGGATAGTTGTGCTTTTCTAGATCCAATGGATGAAAAAAAATTAGAGGGTTACCTTAAGAAAATTTTTATTCAACAAGGTTTTATTCTCCAGCCCCTTGCATGCATTGCCCCAGTCACTGCTGCTGCGGCCTTCTGGTTTGAGTCTCTAGAAGAGGCTCTACAGGTAGAAACCCCGTTGGATGATATCCTTGACAAGCTTAAAGCTCTTAAGCTAGCCAATTCATTTGTTTCTGACGCCGTTGTTGATTTAACCAAGCTAACGGCTAAAAATTCAGGTTTTGCTATTCAGGCGCGTAGGGCGCTATGGCTTAAATCCTGGTCAGCTGACGTTACTTCAAAGTCTAAGCTTCTCAACATTCCCTTCAAGGGGCAGACCCTATTCGGGCCTGGACTGAAGGAGATCATTTCTGATATTACTGGAGGAAAAGGACCAAACAGACTAATTTTCGTTCCTTTCGAAACTTCAAGAGTGGCGCAGCTTCAACTTCCTCTAATACAAAACAAGAGGGAAATTTTGCCCAGTCTAAGCCGGTCTGGAGACCTAACCAGGCTTGGAACAAGGGAAAGCAGGCCAAAAAACCTGCTGCTGCCTCTAAGACAGCATGAAGGGTCAGCCCCCGATCCGGGCTTGTGCAAGAGATGTCCAGGATCCCTGGGCGTTGGAAATTGTGTCCCAGGGATATCTTCTGGATTTCAAAGCTTCTTCCCCAAAAGGGAGATTTCATCTCTCACAATTATCTGCAAACCAGATAAAGAGAGAGGCATTCTTACATTGTGTTCAAGACCTCCTAGTTATGGGAGTGATCCACCCAGTTCCAAAGGAGGAACAGGGGCAAGGCTTCTATTCAAATCTGTTTGTAGTTCCCAAGAAAGAGGGAACATTCAGACCAATCTTAGATCTCAAGATCTTAAACAAATTTCTCAGGGTCCCATCCTTCATGATGGAGACTATTCGAACCATCCTACCTATGATCCAGGAGGGTCAATATATGACTACCGTGGACTTAAAGGATGCTTATCTTCACATTCTGATACACAGAGATCATCATCGGTTTCTCAGGTTCGCCTTCCTAGACAGGCATTACCAGTTTGTGGCTCTTCCCTTTGGGTTAGCCACGGCACCAAGAATCTTTACGAAGGTTCTAAGGTCACTCCTAGCGGTCCTAAGGCCGCGGGGTATAGCAGTAGCCCCTTACCTAGACGACATTCTGATACAGGCGTCAAATTTTCAAATCGCCAGGTCCCATACGGACATTGTTCTGGCATTCCTGAGGTCTCATGGGTGGAAGGTGAACAAAGAAAAGAGTTCTCTATCCCCTCTCACAAGAGTTTCCTTCCTAGGAACTCTGATAGATTCTGTAGAAATGAAGATTTACCTGACAGAGACCAGGTTGTCAAAACTTCTAAATTCCTGCAGTGTTCTTTATTCCACTTCTCGTCCTTCAGTGGCTCAGTGTATGGAAGTAATCGGCTTAATGGTAGCGGCAATGGACATAGTGCCGTTTGCCCGCCTACATCTCAGACCGCTGCAACTGTGCATGCTCAGTCAGTGGAATGGGGATTACACAGATTTGTCCCCTCTACTAAATCTGGATCAAGAGACCAGGGATTCTCTACTCTGGTGGCTATCTCGGGTACATCTGTCCAAGGGTATGACCTTCCGCAGGCCAGATTGGACAATAGTAATGACAGATGTCAGCCTTCTGGGCTGGGGTGCAGTCTGGAACTCCCTGAAGGCTCAGGGCTCGTGGACTCAGGAGGAGGCACTCTTTCCGATAAACATTCTGGAACTAAGAGCGATATTCAATGCTCTTCAGGCTTGGCCTCAGCTTGCTGCGGTCAGGTTCATCAGATTTCAGTCGGACAATATCACAACTGTAGCCTACATCAACCATCAAGGGGGAACAAGGAGTTCCCTAGCAATGTTGAAGGTTTCAAAAATAATTCTATGGGCAGAGGTTCACTCTTGCCATCTATCAGCTATCCATATCCCAGGAGTAGAGAACTGGGAGGCGGATTTTCTAAGTCGGCAGACTTTTCATCCGGGGGAGTGGGAACTCCATCCGGAGATATTTGCACAGTTGATTCAACTTTGGGGCAAACCAGAACTGGATCTCATGGCGTCTAGTCAGAACGCCAAGCTTCCTTGTTACGGATCCAGGTCCAGGGATACCAAGGCAGCGCTGATAGATGCTCTGGCAGCGCCTTGGTCCTTCAACCTGGCTTATGTGTTTCCACCGTTTCCTCTGCTCCCTCGTCTGATTGCCAAGATCAAGCAGGAGAGAGCTTCGGTGATTTTGATAGCACCTGCGTGGCCACGCAGGACTTGGTATGCAGATCTAGTGGAAATGTCATCCCTTCCACCATGGACTCTGCTGCTGAGGCAGGACCTTCTACTTCAGGGTCCTTTCAATGCCGGTCACTAGGAAAATCTATCATAAGATATGGTGTTGATATCTTCATTGGTGTGAATCCAAAGGTTACTCATGGAGTAAGGTCAGGATTCCTAGGATATTATCTTTTCTCCAAGAAGGATTGGAGAAGGGATTGACAGCTAGTTCCTTAAAGGGACAGATTTCTGCTCTGTCTATTCTTTTGCACAAGTGTCTGGCTGATACTCCAGATGTTCAGGCGTTTTGTCAGGCTTTAGTTAGAATCAAGCCTGTGTTTAAACCTGTTGCACCACCATGGAGTTTAAATTTAGTTTTTAAGGTTCTGCAAGGGGTTCCGTTCGAACCTTTGCATTCCATTGATATTAAACTTTTATCTTGGAAAGTTCTGTTTTTAGTAGCTATCTCCTCGGCTCGAAGAGTTTCGGAGTTATCTGCTTTACAATGTGATTCCCCTTATCTCATTTTCCATGCAGATAAGGTAGTGTTACGTACCAAACCTGGTTTTGTTCCTAAGGTGGTATCTAATAAAGGAGATTGTTGTTCCTTCACTATGTCCTAATCCTTCTTCAAAGAAGGAATGTCTATTACACAATCTTGATGTGGTTCGTGCTTTAAAATTTTATTTACAAGCTACAAAGGATTTTCGTCAAACATCTGCTTTGTTTGTGGTCTACTCTGGACAGAGGAGAGGCCAAAAGGCTTCGGCAACTTCTCTTTCTTTTTGGCTAAGAAGTATAATCTGCTTAGCTTATGAGACTGCTGGCCAGCAGCCTCCTGAAAGAATACAGCTCATTCCACTAGAGCGGTAGCTTCCACATGGGCTTTTAAGAATGAGGCTTCTGTTGAACAGATTTGTAAGGCGGCGACTTGGTCTTCGCTTCATACTTTTTCTAAATTCTACAAATTTGATACTTTTGCTTCTTCGGAGGCTATTTTTGGGAGAAAGGTCTTACAGGCAGTGGTGCCTTCCGTTTAAGCGCCTGCCTTGTCCCTCCCTTCATCCGTGTCCTATAGCTTTGGTATTGGTATCCCACAAGTAATGGATGAATCCGTGGACTGGATACACCTTACAAGAGAAAACAAAATTTATGCTTACCTGATAAATTTCTTTCTCTTGTGGTGTATCCAGTCCACTGCCCGCCCTGTCATTTTAAGGCAGGTGTTTTTTATTTTTAAACTACAGTTACCACTGCACCCTATAGTTTCTCCTTTCTCTTGCTTTCTTCGGTCGAATGACTGGGAGCGGCAGTTAGGGGAGGAGCTATATAGACAGCTCTGCTGTGGGTGTCCTCTTGCAGCTTCCTGTTGGGAAGGAGAATATCCCACAAGTAATGGATGAATCCGTGGACTGGATACACCACAAAAGAAATAAATTTATCAGGTAAGCATACATTTTGTTTTTAACTAGGTAGCTATTAAATAGTAAATAACTATTTAATATCTATTGTACCTAGTTAAAATAAATACAAAGTTGCATGTAAAATATATATACATCATAAAATAGCTACAATATAACTATTAGTTATATTGTAGCTATATTAGGGTTTATTTTACAGGTAAGTATTTAGTTTTAAATAGGAATACTTTAGTTAATAAGATTTAATTTATTTTGTTAGATTCAAATTATATTTAACTTAGTGGGGTATTAGGTTTAGACTTAGTTTTAGGGGTTAATACATTTATTATAGTAGCGGCAAGGTCTGGTTGGCAGATTAGGGGTTAATACTTGAAGTTAGGTGGCATCGATGTTAGGGAGGGCAGATTAGGGGTTAATAACATTTATTATATTGTTTGTGAGACGGGAGTGCGGCGGTTTAGGGGTTAATACATTTATTATAGTGGCAGCGAGGTCCGGTCGGCAGATTAGGGGTTAATAAGTGTAGTTAGGTAGCGGCGACATTGGGGGGGGGCAGATTAGGTGTTAATAAATATAATATAGGGGTCGGCGGTGTAAGGGACAGCAGATTAGGGGTTCAAAGGGATAATGTAGGTTGCGGCGATGTGCGATTGGCAGATTAGGGGTTAAAAATATTTATTAGAGTGGCGGCGATATGGGGGGACCTCGGTTTAGGGGTACATAGGTAGTTTATGGGTGTTAGTGTACTTTAGAGCACAGTAGTTAAGGGCTTTATAAACCGGTGTTAGCCCATAAAGCTCTTAACTACTGACTTTTTTTGGCGTTGGGAGTCTTGTCGGTAGAGGGTCTACCGCTCACTTCAGCCAAGACTCCAAATACCAGCATTAGGAAGATCCCATTGAAAAGATAGGATACGCAATTGGCGTAAGTGGATCTGCGGTATGGAAAAGTCACGGCTTGAAAGTGAGCGTTAGACCCTTTAATGACTGGTTCCAAATACCAGCGGGCGGCCAAAAGCAGCGTTAGGACCCCTTAACGCTGCTTTTGACGGCTAACGCAGAACTCTAAATCTAGGTGTAAGCTAGCTACAATGTAACTATTAGTTATATTGTAGCTAGCTTAGGGTTTATTTTATCGGTAAGTATTTAGTTTTAAATAGGAATAATTTAGTTAATTGTAGTAATTTTATTTAGATTATTTTAAATTATATTTAAGTTAGGGGGGTGTTAGGGTTAGATTTAGGTTTAGGGGGCATTACATTTAATATAGTTGCGGCGACTTTGGGGGCGGCAGATTAGTGGTTAATAAATGTAAGTAGGTGTCTGCGATGTTAGGGACGGCAGATTAGGGGTTAATAAAATTTAACTAATGTTTGCGAGGCGGGAGTGCGGCGGTTTAGGGGTTAATATATTTATTGAAGTGGTGGCGATGTCCGGTCGGCAGATTAGGGGTTATAAACTTTATTTAAGTGTTTGCGATGTGGGGGGGGGGGCTCGGTTTAGGGGTTAATAGGTAGTTTATGGGTGTTAGTGTACTTTTTAGCACTTTAGTTAAGAGTTTTATGTTACGGCGTTAGCCCATAAAACTCTTAACTACTGACTTTTAAATGCGGTAGGAGTCTTGACAGGAGAGGGTCTATCGCTCACTTTTTCCAAGACTCGTAATACCGGCATAGGAAAATCCCATTAAAAATATAGGATACGCAATTTACGTAAGTGGATTTGCGGTATGCTCGAGTCGCAGAAAAAAAGTGAGTGGTACACCTGTACCTGCCAGACTCTTAATACCAGCGGGCATTAAAAACAGCGTTGGGACCTCTCAACGCTGCTTTTTAACCCTAACGCAAGACTCGTAATCTAGACGCAAGTTAATTAACTGGGGAGGAAAGTTTACTCAGACAATCTGATGTTGGGCAGTCTAGTTAACATAATCACACAGGAACACAATCAGTTTACCCAGACAGACTCCTGAGACACAATCAGATCTGAAACGTAAATAAGATATATCTTAATATATAAAACAGCTCTTATTATCTATTAAGTCCTTTATGCCCACTTGGTTTATAGAGTCACAATAGCTCCCACAAGGGGCACTCACACCCTGTACCCATCCTGTATTTATGGATACAGGGTGACATGGACATAAGAGTTATGAAAGTACATGGGGTGTCCAGCATATAAAATTCCACATTTCCATGCAGTCTCTGGGTATCCTTAAGCCCATGTACCTCCTGCCCAAAGAATGTTCCATAACAAGCCCTCAGATCTTGGTAACTCACGTCACAACACTCATACACTAACAAATACATCAGTGCTACTGTACCTGTATACACACAGTGCTGCCCAGATTGTAACATAATACTCCTATAACCTACTGTACAGTAAATACATTATCACACTCATACACTGACAAATACATTAGTACTACTATACCTGTATACAAACAGTGCTGTATCTACACCAAATTGTAACATAATGCTAATATAACCTACTGTACAGTAAATACAGTATCACACTCATACACTGACATACACATCAGTACTACTGTACCTGTATACATACAGTGCTGTATCTACACCAGATTGTAACATAATGCTAATATAACCTACTGTACAGTAAATACAGTATCACACTCATACACTGACATACACATCAGTACTACTGTACCTGTATACATACAGTGCTGTATCTACACCAGATTGTAACATAATGCTTATATAACCCACTGTACAGTAAATACAGTATCACACTCATACACTGACATACACATCAGTACTACTGTACCTGTATACATACAGTGCTGTATCTACACCAGATTGTAACATAATGCTCATATAACCCACTGTACAGTAAATACAGTATCACACTCATACACTGACATACACATCAGTACTACTGTACCTGTATACATACAGTGCTGTATCTACACCAGATTGTAACATAATGCTCGTATAACTTACTGTACCATAAATGCAGTATCACACTCATACACTGACAAAAACATCAGTACTACTATACCTGTATACATACAGTGCTGTATCTACACCAGATTGTAACATAATGCTCATATAACCTACAGTACAGTAAATACATTATCACACTCATACACTGACATATACATCAGTACTACTGTACCTGTATACATACAGTGCTGTATCTACACCAGATTGTAACATAATGCTCATATAACCTACAGTACAGTAAATACATTATCACACTCATACACTGACATATACATCAGTACTACTGTACCTGTATACATACAGTGCTGTATCTACACCAGATTGTAACATAATGCTCATATAACCTACAGTACAGTAAATACATTATCACACTCATACACTGACAAATACATTAGTACTACTGTACCTGTATACATACAGTGCTGTATCTACACCAGATTGTAACATAATGCTATCATAACCCACTGTACAGTAAATACAGTATCACACTCTTACACTGACATATACAGCAGTACTACTGTACCTGTATACATACAGTGCTGTATCTACACAAGATTGTGATATAACACATATAACTTAATGTACAGTAAATACAGTATCACACTCATACACTGAAAAATACATTAGTACTACTGTAGCTGTATACATACAGTGCCGTATCTACACCAGATTGTAACATAATGCTCATATAACCTACTGTACAGTAAACACAGTATCACACTCAAACACTGACATATACAACAGTACTACTATTCCTGTATACATACAGTGCTTTATCTACACCAAATTGTAGCATAATGCTCATATAACCTACTGTACAGTAAATACAGTATCACACTCATACACTGACAAATACATTAGTACTACTGTACCTGCATACATACAGTGCTGTATCTACACCAAATTGTAGCATAATGCTCATATAACCTACTGTGAAGTAAAAACAGTATCAAACTCATACACTGCCAAATACATATGTGCTACTGTACCTGTATACATACAGTGATACCCAGATTATAACATGATGTTCATATAACCTACTGTACCATGTAAACAGTATCACACTCATACACTGATAAATACATCAGTATTACTTTACCTGTATAAATACAGAGCTGGATCTACACCAACTTGTAACTAAATGCTCATATAACCTACTGTACAGTAAATACAGTATCACACCCATACACTGACATACACATCAGTACTACTGTACCTGTATACATACAGTGCAGTATCTACACCAGATTGTAACATGATGCTCATATAACCCACTGTACAGTAAATACAGTATCAAACTCATACACTGACATACACAGCAGTACTACTTTACCTGTATACATACAGTGCTGTATCTACACAAGATTGTAACATAATGCTCATATAACTTACTGTACAGTAAATACAGTATCACACTCATACACTAACATACACATCAGTACTACCATACCTGTATACATACAGTGCTGCCCAGATTGTAACATAATTCTCATATAGCTTACTGTACAGTAAATACAATATCACACTCATACACTGACAAATACATCAGTATTACTATACCTGTATACATACAGTGCTGTATCTACACCAGATTGTAAAATAATGCTCATATAACTTACTGTACAGTAAATACAGTATCACACTCATACACTGACAAATACATCAGTACTACTCTACCTGTTTACACACAGTGCTGCCCAGATTGTAGCATAAAGCTCATATAGCTTACTGTACAGTAAATACAGTATCACATTCATATACTGACAAATACATCAGTATTACTATACCTGTATACATACAGTGCTGTATCTACACCAGATTGTAAAATAATGCTCATATAACTTACTGTACAGTAAATACAGTATCACACTCATACACTGACAAATACATCAGTACTACTGTACCTGTATACATACAGTGCTGTATCTACACCAAATTGTAGCATAATGCTCATATAACCTACTGTGAAGTAAATACAGTATCAAACTCATACACTGCCAAATACATCTGTGCTTCTGTACCTGTATACATACAGTGATACCCAGATTATAACATGATGTTCATATAACCTACTGTACCATGTATACAGTATCACACTCATACACTGATAAATACATCAGTATTACTTTACCTGTATAAATACAGAGCTGGATGTACACCAACTTGTAACTAAATGCTCATATAACCTACTGTACAGTAAATACAGTATCACACTCATACACAGACATACACAGCAGTACTACTGTATCTGTATGCATACAGTGCAGTATCTACACCAGATTGTAACATAATGCTCATATAACTTAATGTACAGTAAATACAGTATCACACTCATACACTGACATACACATCAGTACTACTGTACCTGTATGCATACAGTGCTGTATCTACAGCATATTTTAACATAATGCTTATATAACCCACTGTACAGTAAATACAGTATCACACTCATACACTGATAAATACATCAGTATTACTTTACCTGTATAAATACAGAGTTGGATGTACACCAACATGTAACATAATGCTCATATAACCTACTGTACAGTAAATACAGTATCACACTCATACACAGATATACACAGCAGTACTACTGTACCTGTATACATACAGTGCTGTATCTACACCAGATTATAACATAATGCTAATATAACCTACTGTACAATCAATGACATGCAGTGACGTCAGAGCCTGGTGAGGCAGTGGCTAGGATACGCCTTCATTCTTTAGATATCCTTTGTTGAAGAAATAGCAATGCACATGGGTGAACCAATCACATGAGGAATCTATGTGCAGCCAACAATCAGCAGCTAATGAGCATATTTAGATATGATTTTCAACAAAGGATATCAAAAGAATTAAGAAAATTAGATATTAGATGTAAATTGGAAAGTTATTTAAAATTGTATGCTCTTTCTAAATCATGAAAGAAAACATATGGGTTTCATGTCCCTTTAAATGGTGTCTTGGAAAACTGGTCAACTTAGTAAACATCTGATTTTAGTCTAAAGGATTGTAACAGAAACTCTTGCCAGATAACAAAATGCTTGCTCTGATTATGAGATCTAGAATTCCATGCCTATTAAAAAACATACTTTTTACTTTAATGCTGCAAATTATGCTTATAGATTCTTTCATTATTCAGTAAATATAAAAATGTCTTGATCCAGTGGTGGCTGCTGAAATTTAAAGATGGTGGGGCGCTTGACCCCACCCCTTTAAATAAAGCCACACCATCAGATGGCACTACCAATTCATTAAATAAATAAAAGGTAGACAGAAACACAGAAAAGCACTCAGGGGTAGAGGGAGAGAGAGCCGGGTGGGGGAGAGACACAGAGGGTTAGAGAGAGAGAGAGAGAGACACAATCACACACAGAGGGTTAGAGAGAGAGAAAGAGAGAGAGAGACACAATCACACACAGAGGGTTAGAGAGAGAGAGAAAGAGAGAGAGACACAATCATACACAGGGGGTTAGAGAGAGAGAAAGAGATACACAATCACACACAGAAGGTTAGAGAGAGAGACACACACATTCATACACAGGGGGTTAGAGAGAGAGAAAGAGAGAGAGAGATACACAATCACACACAGAGGGTTAGAGAGAGAGAAAGAGAGAGAGACACAATCATACACAGGGGGTTAGAGAGAGAGAAAGAGAGAGAGATACACAATCACACTCAGAAGGTTAGAAAGAGAGACACAGTCACACACAGAGGGTTAGAGAGAGAGAGACACAATCTTACACAGAGGGTTAGAGAGGGAGAGAAAGAGAGACACAATCACACACAGAGGGTTAGAGAGAAAGAGAGAGAGAGAGACACAATCACACACAGAGGGTTAGAGAGAGAGAGAGAGACAATCACACACAGAGGGTTAGAGAGAGAGAAAGAGAGACACAATCATACACAGAGGGTTAGAGACAGAGACAATCGCACACAGAGGGTTAGAGAGAGAGACACAATCACACACAGAGAGTTAGAGAAAGAGAGAGAGATACAAGCACACGCAGAGGGTTAGAAAGAGAGAGAAACAGAGAGAGACACAATCACACACAGAGTGTTAGAGAAAGAGAGAGAGACACAATCACACACAGAGGGTTAGAGAAAGAGAGAGAGAAACAATCACACACAGAGGGTTAGAGAAAGAGAGACACAATCACACACAGAGGGTTAGAGAAAGAGAGACACAATCACACACAGAGGGGTAGAGAGAGAGAAAGAGAGAGAGACACAATGACACACAGAGGGTTAGAGAGACACATAAGCGATGAGAGAGTCAGAGGGGGAGGAAGAGAGACAGAGAGAGAAAGAGACCATGGGGAGAACCACACATAAGGAGAGGGATGGATAGATAGAGAGAGAGACACACACACAAGGGGGGGGGGGGGGGAGGGACCACTGCATTTTTAAGTAATAAAACAGCAGAGCTACAGAGAGTTCAGAAAGTGAGACTATAAATTAGTGTGAAGTACAGAGGCAAGCTGCTAAGGTAATGGGTGACTGTAAACTTTGAGTAAACAAAATAGAAAAACGATCCTTAAACTGCTGTAAAAGAGTAAAAAAAAAAAAAACACTAAACCACATTCATTAAATTATCATTTTCACTAACAGAATCCCTTTCAGTAAAATCTAAGGTTGCAGAACTTACTTTAATAAAATGTGGCTAAAACACTGCAAGTCTGCATCTCTTCCTGCTCTGTAAGGAAGTGACAGTGGAACATTCCACTGCACTTGGAGGGGAAGTACTGAACTCTCTTTTCTATTGAATCAAAGCTTACAGCTGAACAGGGCAGCAACAAAATAAATGAAAGTTGTTTTTTTCCGTTTTTGTTTTCTTTTATATCATTTAACATCCAGCCCCAACCCTAAGTTCCACTTACTAATGCCTATCACTGGATTGGTTCAGCCCAAATAGGACTGCCTCAAATAAGCACTTATGGGCCATGCAATGATCTTTACCACTTTCATCCAGTAGGTGGCGCAGCATGTTGTGTAATGGTGGGCAGACCTGATTGTGCCTCTCCATTGCACAACATGTAGCTGTGAAAAAAAAAATGCTGGGGGGAAGGGATTTTTTTTTTTTCAAGCCAATAAAAAATATATATTTTTTCCCATATGATAGGTGAAGCCCTGCCTCTAGTGACTGCACATCACTGCGTGTACATTAAATACATCAGTACTACTGTACCTGTATACATACAGTGCTGTATCTACACCAGATTGTAACATAAAGCTCATATAACCTACTGAGAAGTAAATAAAGTATTACACTCATACACTGACATACACAGCAGTACTACTGCTCATATAACCTACTGTACAGTAGCTGCGGGCGACAGTGCCGCTCCTCCTCTGTCAGCAGGACAAGAAATCAATCCCAGTGCTTGCCACCAAATGGGATGGACCGTCTGGTACCCTAAATAAGTACCTCCGTCAGAACACTTCCCTTGTCCTAGACATCCCTTTATCCAGAGCAATAGTTCCTGGTATCTCCCTTTGACCGCAGTCTAAAGTTATGGAGGGGAACAGAACTGAGGCAACACTCAGTTTTCTGAACACAAAAATGAACACTTTATTTAAAAGCAGCACACAGATTTATATACCCTGCCATTCCAGAGTCACAGAGCTTCAGATTACATAGGGAATTGGTTAAACAGCAAAGCAAACATATGAGCAATACATCAAACCTCTAATAATTGTCTATTCACAGGTAAAACAGATTAACATATCAAGTTAATTAACTGGGGAGGAAAGTTTACTCAGACAATCTGATTTTGGGCAGTCTAGTTAACATAATCACACAGGAACACAATCAGTTTCCCCAGACAGACTCCTGAGACACAATCAACTCTGAAACATAAATAAGATACATCTTAAAATATAAAAACAGCTCTTATTATCTATTAAGTCCTTTATGCCCACTTGGTTTATAGAGTCACAATTGCTCCCACAAGGGGCACTCACACCCTGTACCCATCCTGTATTTATGGATACAGGGTGACATGGACATCCTTAAGCCCATGTACCTCCTGCCCAAAGAATGTTCCATAACAGGCCCTCAGATCTTGGTGACTCACGTCACATATCTCCCCCTTCGGAAGGAGACTAACACAGGAGGAGACCCCAGACGGGTTGACTTTGAAGTTAGTCCGTAGATCCATTCCCCCAATGCCCGTATCCACACAGTACCCTAAACAAATTGTCCCAAACAGAGCATCACTCAGCCGGCCGACCTCTACCTCTCTCATAGAACATACCCACTGCTGGGGAGAAGTGTCGACTGTCCCTTCTCCCTGGAGTCCTTTCAGTTGCTTGAGAGAAGACAGGGTGGCTGGGCTCACTCCAACAGGTGGAGAATACAGGTGGAGACTGTAGTCCCATCCATTTTTACTGGATAGGAATCTCCCATTGCTTGCAGAGAGAGACCAACATCTCTCTGTCCCAATTCCAGCTCCTCCGCTGGGATTGATGCATGCTCCTCCAGTCCCTCTGCCAGTGTGAGGCTGTCATTCCTGTTTTTAGATCCACAATCTCTGGGTCCAGCTGGGGAGATAACAGGGTGACATGGGTGACATTAGGGGATCTGCGCCGACTTCCCCGTATCCCTGCACTGCATGTGGGGAGACCACTGTATCATTCACACCTCCCAGACCAGGTCAGGCTCTTAGGCAAGAACTTCCGATGGCTGTAACAGGTCCTGCCTCTTGCTTTGAATGTCCCAGAATCGATATCCTTCGGGACTGCCAAAGTCAACTTTCTCCTCAAATGCTTCCCTTAAAAGCCGGGGCCACCAAAGTCAACACCTTCCGGGGAATAGTGCATTTCTGCCTTTGAATGCCACCTGTCTGCAAACCAATATAAAGCTCTGTAACGATCCTCGAGCTCGACCTCTCTTTGCACCAGACACTTCAGTTCAGCTATCCCCTCACCTGTGGGTTGTCCTCTCAGTAAGCAGAGCCACAAGATCACCTGGTCCCCGAAGCGCTGTTCTGGGGAGGGCAGGACATTGCCTCTGCAGCCATACCAATTCTCCAGTGCATCTTCCCACATCTCTAGCTGAATCAGGGCTCTCCATTCCAGGCACATCTCATCTGGAACTTGCCCTCCTAAAACAGAAAGGGCGACTTTGACCTGCCGCTCGAAGTCCCATATCTGAACTTCCCATTTAGAGGTATCTGATCCCAGCATCTCAGTGTTCCGAATATTACAATACCTGGTGATCTGCTTCACCACCTCGGCGTTCGTTACCCAGACTACTGTTTCGGATGGGTTGGCTCCATAGATTGACAACCTCCTCCGCACTCTGCTGTGGAATTTTTCCTCTGAATCATCTATAATCATCTGGCTGCGATCCTTCACTGGCTGCCATTGGCGCATCTTTGTAGTGCTGCTCAGACAAATCAGACAGAGTTATGAAAGTACATGGGGGTCCAGCATATAAAATTCCACATTACCATGCAGTCTCTGGGTATCTTTAAGCCCATATACCTCCTACCCAAAGAATGTTCCAGTGCTGTATCTACACAAGATCTACACAAGATTGTAACATAATGCTAATCTAACCCACTGTACAGTAAATACAGTATCACACTCATACACTGACAAATACATTAGTACTACTATAACTGTATACATACAGTGCTGTATCTACACCAAATTGTAGCATAATGCTCATATAACCTACTGTGAAGTAAATACAGTATCACACTCATACCCTGCCAAATACATCTATGCTACTGTACCTGTATACATACAGTGATACCCAGATTATAACATGATGTTCATATAATCTACTGTACCATGTATACAGTATCACACTCATACACTGACAAATTCATCAGTATTAATTTACCTGTATAAATACAGTGTTGGATCTACACCAAATTGTAACTAAATGCTCATATAACCTACTGTACAGTAAATACAGTATTACACTCTTACACTAACATACACATCAGTATTACTGTACCTGTATACATACAGTGCTGTATCTACACCAGATTGTAACATAATCCTCATATAACCTACTGTACAGTAAATACAGTTTCACACTCATACACTGACAAATACATCAGTACTACTGTACCTGTATACATACAGTGCTGTATCTACACCAGATTGTAACATAATGCTCATATAACCTACTGTACAGTAAATACAGTATCACACTCATATACTGACATACACATCAGTACTACTGTACCTGTATACATACAGTGCTGTATCTACACCAGATTGTAAAATAACACTCATATAACTTACTGTACAGTAAATACAGTATCACACCCATACACTGACATACACAACAGTACTACTGTACCTGTATACATACAGTGCTGTATCTACACCAGATTGTTAAATAATGCTCATATAACCCACTGTACAGTAAATACAGTATCACACTCATACACTGACAAATACATCAGTATTAGTGTACCTGTATACATAGAGTGCTGCCCAGATTGTAACATAATGTTCATATAACTTACAGTACAGTTAATACAGTATCACAATCATACACTGACAAATACATCAGTACTACTGTATCTCTAAACATACAGTGCTGTATCTACACCAGATTGTAACATAATGCTCTTATAACCCACAGTACAGTAAATACAGTATCACACTCATACACTGACATACACATCAGTACTACTGTACCTGTATACATAAATTGCTGTATCTACACCAGATTGTAACATAATGCTCACATAACCCACTGTACAGTAAATACAGTATCACACTCATACACTGACATACACAACAGTACTACTGTACCTGTAAATATACAGTGCTGTATCTATATCATATTTTAACATAATGCTCATATAACTTACTGTACTGTAAATACAGTATCACACTCATACACTGATATACACATCAGTACTACTGTACCTGTATACATACATTGCTGTATCTACACCAGATTGTAACATGATGCTCACAAAACCCACTGTACAGTAAATACAGTATCACACTCATACACTGACATACACAGTAGTACTACTGTACCTGTAAACATACAGTGCTGTATCTGTATCAAATTTTAACATAATGCTCATATAACCTATTGTACAGTAAATACAGTATTATACTCATATATTGATAAACACATCAGTACTACTCTATCTGTATACATACAGTGCTGCCCAGATTGTAACATAATGCTCATATAACTTACTGTACAGTAAATACAGTATCACACTCATACACTAACAAATACATCAGTACTACTATACCTGTAAACATACAGTGCTGTATCTACACCAGATTGTAACATAATGCTCATATAACCTATTGTATCATTTATACAGTATCAAACTCATACACTGACAAATTGTCAGGGTGCCAGGAATCAGACAGAGATGCTGCTCCAAAGCTGTAATACCCTGAGACATGAATGAATAGGGCAACAAGGATGGTTAAAACCCATAATTCGCCATGAACGGGGATAACTTGGAGGAAGCATTAATAGCACTATTACGAGCAAACTTTGCCCAAGGTAACAGTTCAGACCAATTATTGTGGTGATCTGAGACATAGCAATGGAGGAACTGTTCCAGAGCTTGATTAGACCATTCCACAGCCTCATTGGATTGAGGGTGATATGCAGAGGAGAAGGAAAGCTGGATCCCCATTTGAGCACAAAAGGAACGCAAAAATCTGGAGAAAAACTGGCTACCCCGGTCCGACACTATCTCCTTGGGTAACTCATGTAAATGGAAGACCTACCGGGCAAAAATCGAAGCAAGCTCCTGAGCGGTAGGCAGCTTCATCAAGGGAATGCAATGTGACATTTTAGAAAAATGGTCAACCACCATAAGGATAACAGTATTGCCATTGGAAACAGGGAGCTTGACAATGAAGTCCATGGAAAGATGTGTCCAAGGACGCTCACCATTAGCAATAGGTTGAAGAAGACCCACAGGAAGACTTCGAGGAGTGTTATTCTGTGCAGAAACTGAGCAGGAGGCAACATACGCAGCAATATCAGAACGAAGACCTGGCCACCAGAATTGTCGAGTGACAGACCAAATCATTTGGTTCTTGCCTGGGTGACCTGCGGCTTTAGGATAGTGGTAAGTGTGCAAAAGTTTAGTTTGAAGATTCTCATGAACAAGACACTTACCACTAGGTTTCTCAGGAGGTGCATTGGTTTGTGCAGCCAGGATCTCCTCCCCCAATGGAGAAGTCAAATTAGTACGTATGGTAGCCAAAATATGGTCAGGAGGTATAACAGGAGTAGGTACAGACTCCTCCTTGGACAGAGGTGAAAATTGTTGAGAGAGGGCATCAGCCCTAATATTCTTACTACCAGGCAGGTAGGAGACCACATAATTAAACCGAGACAAAAATAGCGCCCATCTGGCCTGTCGGGGCGACAAACATTTTGCTTCAGATAGATAAGTTAAATTCTTGTGGTCAGTAAGAATGAGCACAGGCATGCTAGTACCCTCAAGAAGATGCCTCCATTCCTTGAGTGCCAAAGTTATGGCCAGTAATTCCCTGTCGCCAATTTCATAATTGCACTCCGCTGGAGACAATTTCTTAGAGAAGAAACCACAAGGAACCGTCAGGCGTAGGACGTTGAGACAAGAGGGCACCTACTCCAATCTCAGACGCATCGACCTTAAGAACGAAAGGCAGGACAGGGCTAGGATGAGCCAGAACTGGAGCGGCAGCAAAGGCAGTCTAAAGACTATCAAAGGCCTTAATGGCAGTAGGTGACCAATGGAGTGGATCATTCTCTTTACGGGTCATGTCTGTGATAGGTTTGACCAAGGAAGAAAAGTTTTTAATAAACTTTCTATAGTAATTGGCGAACCCAAAAAAACGTTGAATAGACCGAAGACCAACTGGGCGAGGCCACTGCAGATAACTTGTCAGGATCCATGGAGAACCCTGCAACGGAGATAACATAACCTAGGAAGGTTACTTGAGTCTGATGGAACTCACATTTCTCGAGTTTACAAAACAGGCCGTTCTCACATAGTCTCTGAAGAACCTGTGTAACATCAGAACGATGAGCCTCAAGTGTGGGTGAGTGTATGAGGATGTCGTCTAAGTACAGCAACACACTGTTGCAACATATCTCGTAGGATATCATTAATAAATTCCTGAAAAATAGTAGGAGCATTACATAGGCCAAAGGGCATTACAAGATACTCATAATGCCCTCTCCTGGTTTAAATGCTGTTTTCCATTCGAGACCCTCCTTAATGCTAACGAGATTGTACGCTCCTCTCAAATCAAATTTAGTAAAGACCGTAGCTCCCTTGAGGCGGTCAAAGAGTTCAGTAATGAGCGGAATAGGGTAAGCATTCTTAATGGTAAGACGATTAAGACCCCTATAATCGATACATGGTCTTAACTCACCACCCTTTTTCTTCACAAAGAAGAAGCTAGCCCCTGCAGGAGAGCAGGATTTGTAGATGATTCCCCGCAACAGAGCATCGGCAACATACTCCTCCATAGCACAATTCTCTGCAACAGGCAGAGGGTACACCCGGACCTGAGGAGGAATGGCTCCGGGTTGCAGGTCTATGGCACAATCATAAGACTGGTGAGGAGGCAACGTACCGGCATGCACCTTGTCAAACACATCTAGGAACTCTCGGTACTCCTCTGGCAATTGAGATACCGAAGAAGTGCACAAGACTTTAACTGGTTTCCGAAGACAAGTGGAAATACATTGCAGAGACCACAACAAAATTTCGGACCTGCGCCAGTCAAGACTGGGATTGTGGTTTTGGAGCCAGGGATAACCCAGAACAACCGGAAAATGTGGAGAGTTTATCACCTGGAACTGGAGGGTTTCAAAATGGAGAGCCCCAACAGCCATGGACAATGGAGCAGTTTCGTGAGTAACGAGTGTGGGCTGAAGGGGCCTGCCATCAATGGCCTCAATAGCAAGCAGAACGGACCGAAGCAAAACAGGAATGGAGTGCTTTGATACAAGAGCACTGTCAATGAAATAGCCCACAGCACCGGAGTCAACAAGAGCCTGAGTGACTATGGAGGAGTCCACCCAGGAAAGGACAACCAGGACAAAAGGTTTCTCCTTAAGCGGTTCCGGGGACAAGGATAAACCACCCAAGGTCTGCCCCCGACAGGACCTTAGGTGTGAGCGTTTCCCGGCCGTGTAGGACAAGACTTCAAAAGGTGGCCCTGTAACCCACAATAGAGGCAGAGCCCCTCCCTCCTCCTAAAGACCCTCTCCGCTGCGGAGAGACACGTGAATCCCAACTGCATTGGCTCAGCAGTACCTGGTGACTCAGGACCAGGAGGCATGGGAGGAGAGGGAGGCATGGGTGGGAACAAACACGTAGGAGACAACGGAACAGGAGGCTTCCGCAAGCGCTCCGTGAAAGAGGGCCTCTCTCTGAGTCTGATTAGGATCAAAAAAGACACCAATGCCTCGAGATCCTCTGGTAAATCTCTGGCAGCAACTTCATCTTTAATTGCATCAGAGCCCATGAAAGAAGGCACAACAAGGGCTTCATTGTTCCAACCTACCTCTGCGGCAAGAGTACGGAACTCAATAGCATACTGAGCAACAGATCTTGTACCTTGCTGAATGGACATGAGTCGTTTAGCAGCAGAAGAGGAGCGAGCCAGAACATCAAATACCCTTTGAAAGGAGGCCACAAATTCAGGGTAATTTTAAAATCACAGGTTTATTAGTCTCCCCCAAGGGATTAGTCCAGGCAAGAGCTGTGTCAGAGAGTAACGAGATGAGAAATCCCAAATTAGCTCTGTCAGAGGGAAACGCCTGAGGTAACATCTCAAAGGAAATGCCCACCTGGTTCAAAAATCCTCTGCACTGAATAGGATCACCTCCATATCGCTGAGGTAGAGGTGCAGAACCGGACATGCTCCTGGTAGGCATAGGTGCAGCAGCAGAAACAGGAGCAGCCATAACTTGTGGGACACTTTGGTCCAAATGGGCAGTGCGAGTCAGCAGGGTTTGCAGGGCTAGTGCAAATTGAGCCAAGCGGTGATCCTGTTCATCCATCCTGGAAATGATGGCAGGTAAAGGTGGATTATTAGCACCATCAGGATTCATGGCCTTTGCGTAATGTCAGGGTGCCAGGAATCAAACTGAGACGAGAAGTGAAAAAATAATCACACCTTTATTCATAGCAAAAAATAATAAAAAGTCCACAAGCCAAATAGCAAGCCAGGAGTCAAAACCAGAGCTGGTAGTCAGACGAGCCGAGTCAGGAGCCAAAGCGAATAGTCAGATGAGCCGGAATCAGGAACAAGGAAAACAGCAGAGTCAGGAACAAGGCAGGGATCAGGAACCAGGAAGGACGTCAGGCAGCCAGGTAATACACAGGAACTCTCACAAACAGGTCTGAGACAACGCAAAGGCAAAGCATACTTGTTATGGTATAACCCGGATATCAAGGGTTAATACCATAACAATTGGTGGCAAGCGACTGGATGGTCCTCATCGCCCAGAAGAGCAACTACACATCCGGACCTAATGGGAATACTGTATGAAAGGCTGAAAAGAGCCACCCTTAAAGACCTGCTAGAACAACAGGGCCGACAAGCCAGTAACCTCAGGAAGAGGGAGATTATTGCAATACTGACCGAGATGGATGGAGTACCAGGGTCCAAAGGAACCAATGAGCCCAGCATATCAGACAGAACCCCCGAAGAAGCAAGTTTTGACCGGGCGGTTAAAATAAGACTGGCACATTATGGCCCCAACCCGTCTGCCAAAATTATTAACCAGGGCATAGCAGCTGTGGAGGCCAACCTACTTCGCCAAAGCGGTGCTGCAGCAGCCCAAGTCACAGCAACCCGAGTGGAAAAGAGAAAAGTACATTTTGCAGCTTTTAAAAAGAGATTGATGGGTACCTTGCGGATTTTGAGAGGCAATGCGCTCTACACAAGGTACCCGCAGAGGACTGGGTCATGATATTATCCGGAAAATCATCCGGTCGGGCCAGCAAGGCTTTTCGGGCCATTCCAGACAAGGAAGTTGGGGATTATAATGCTGTAAAAGAGGCTCTGCTCTCCAGGTATGCGATTACACCAGAGGCATACAGTTGACGGTTCAGAGACACTGTTAAACTAGCTGGAGATTCCTACATCGAGTGGGCATGTAAGGTGCACCGCACAGCAGCTCACTGGATGGCGGGGTGCCAAGCCGTATCCGGGGAAGAGGTGCTGCAGCTATTCCTGTTGGAACATTGCTTTGACAAGTTATCCGCAGGAGTTAGAGAGTTGGTTCGGGACCGTAAACCCTCCACCCTGCATGAAGCTGCTCGCCTGGCAGATGAGTTTACGGATGCCCGCAAACTGGACACTGCTACCACTAAGATCCCTGCCAGAGTGGAGTACAGACCCACAGTCCCCCCAGCAGCTACCAGTTACCAACCCCCAGTGCACCGCTCTACCACACCGACTCCAGCCACAAACTATCCTCAGACAGCCCGGTTCAACTCACGGGACTACTCACAACCTATTCGGTGCTTTGGATGTAAGCAACTAGGGCACAAAAGACCAGAGTGTCCCCTAAACACAGCGAACCAAGCACAGTCCTGGAGAAGACCCGCCGGCGGAAACCCACGTAACCCTCAGCCTGCTGCCCACTGCATAGAGGAGGAAGAATGCTGGGGCATCCTACATGAAGCAGACCCCATGCAAGCTGCCCACCGGGATAACCGTCAACAGCACCGGCAACTGGTTAAAGTTAATGGGAAGGAGGTCAGTGGTCTACGGGATACTGGTGCTACCATGTCCTTGCTCCAAAAGAACTTGGTGTCTGAGAACCAGCACACCGGAGACACTGTGGCTGTGAGGGTAGCAGGGGGCGCTGTGTTCAACCTACCTGTTGCCCGGGTACATTTGGATTGGGGAGTGGGCTCTAGACATGTGAATGTGGGGGTCATGAAGGACTTACAAGCTGATGTTCTCCTTGGAAATAACTTGGCCCCCCTTGGATCTGCCTATGCTCCCATGGGTCTCGCCGATGTTAACCCTGTGACTACCCGTGCCCAGATCCATGCCGCCGAGACCGACCTACCTGCTGCTAAGCCCCAGGACGCAGAGCTCAGTAAATCTCTATCCGCTATTGATATGTGGAAGTCCCATTACAATGCGCTGATGAAGGAGAAGAGTCAAGTAGAGGATGAAATGGTCACGTTAAACAATCACGTAACAGTGCTAGCAGGAGAGAAGAGGAGTGCAGAGGAAAAAGCGCGTTTAGAATGGGAATCTCTGCTAGACAAGCTGCACCGACAGACTGCAGAAAACACCAGCTTCAGAGTGGAACATGAAACATTAAAGACAAACTTAGCGACACTGGAGGAGAAGCTGACGCTGGCTCATAGTGAGGTGCAGCAACTCAAGGGCACCCTACGTCAGTATGAAGGGCATGTGGATACCTTTAAAGAGCAGTTACAAAAAACTTGAAGAAAAAGAAAAAGCCGATGAGATTTGTCTCCAACTGGAAAGAAGCATCTCTGAAAACAAAAACTTGAAGGAATGTTTAGCCCTGGTCTGGGCACTGAAGAAGTTGAACACTTATTTATACGGACAGGAATTCTCTATCATAACGGGAATGCAAATGGATTGTCTCGGCAAACTAACATTCCTACCACCTCCTTGTCCGGTCATCCCCAAGTTGACCAGCAAAAGGGTCAAGCCGGGTCTGCCGGAGTGTCCCACCAGGAGGGAGCCATGTGACAGACCCCTCTGTCAGTACTGGAAGGGTTAACTTTGTTCTTTGAGAAACTATTTTCTGAAAACAGATTTCCTGACATCAGCTATTGTTTACTGTAATTAAGTTTAAGTGATAAGAGTTGACATTGTTTAATCAGACTGCCAGGTGTCAAGAAGGACTCCCTTGTTTTCTTGTGTTTCATTGTTTATTTGGTTAAGTAATGCAATTCTATTTTATCCTGTAAAAGAGCGTCTTCCCTCTAGCTAATGTACTATCTTCTTCCAACCCCCATCTGGTCTCCTAGGGAGTCTCAACCAGGTGGGAGACTTGCATAAATACTGGGCATATAGCCCTCAATAAAACACATTCTGTTTTACTCTCAAGATGGAGCTTGGACTCATGTTTGGGGGGAATTAACTGGGTTTGTGTAATGCTGATCACGTATTCAGGGCATCTTTCATCTGGTATTAAACCTTGATATCCAGGTTATACTATAACAATACTGAACAGAGGCCCTTTAAATAATAAGTGATGACATCACAATTCTGAGACTGCATCCTGTCTCACATGGATGATGCACACCAGTCTGGCCATAAAAGGAAGTGTAGGAAATGAGCAGCATCCCCCACAATGCACCATAGTCCGGAAGAGAGGTGAGAAAATGGCTGCCAGCAGCACATGGCAAACAACAGGGAAAAAACCCTGACACAAATACATCAGTACTACTGTACCTGTATACATGCAGTGCTGCCCAGATTGTAACATAATTCTCATATAACTTAATGTACAGTAAATAGAGTATTACACTCATACACTGACATACACATCAGTACTACTGTACCTGTAAACATACAGTGCTGTATCTACACCAGATTGCAACATAATGCTCATATAACTTACTGTACAGTAAATACAGTATCACACTCATACACTGACAAATACATCAGTACTACTGTACCTGTATACATACAGTGCTGTATCTACACCAGATTGTAACATAATGTTCATATAACCTACTGTACAGTAAATACAGTATCACACCCATACACTGACATACACAGCAGTACTACTGTACCTGTATACATACAGTGCTGTATCTACACCAGATTGTAACATAATGCTCATATAACCCACTGTAAAGTAAACACAGTATCACACTCATACACTGACATACACAGCAGTACTACTGTACCTGTATACAAACAGTGCTGTATCTACACCAGATTGTAACATAATGCTCATATAACCTACTGTACAGTAAATACAGTATCACACCCATACACTGACAAATACATCAGTACTACTATACCTGTATACATACAGTGCTGTATCTACACCAGATTGTAACATAATGTTCATATAACCTACTGTATGGTAAATACAGTATCACACTCATACACTGATATACACAGCAGTACTATTGTACCTGTATACATATAGTGATGTATCTACACCAGATTGTAACATAATGCTCATATAACCTAATGTACAGTAAATACAGTATCACACTTTCGGGGTGCCAGGAATCAGACTGAGACGAGAAGTGCAAAAATAATCACACCTTTATTAATAGCAAAAAATAATAAAAAGTCCACAAGTCAAATAACAAGCCAGGAGTCAAAACTAGAGCTGGTAGTCAGACGAGCCGAGTCAGGAGCAAAGGTGAATAGTCAGATGCCCCAAGTCAGGAGCCAAAGAGAGTAGTCAGACAAGCCGGAATCAAGAACAAGGAGAACAGCAGAGTCAGGAACAAGCCAGGGATCAGGAACCAGGAAGGACGTCAGACAGCCAGGTAATACACAGGAGCTCTCACAAACAGGTCTGAGACAACGCAAGAGCAAAGCATACTAAACAGAGGCCCTTTAAATAATAAGTGATGACATCACAATTCTGAGACTGCAACCTGTCTCACATGGATGATGTACACCAGTCTGGCCATAAAAGGGCATGCAGGAAATGAGCAGCATCACACAGTATGCACCACAGTCAGCAAGAGAGGTGAGTAAAATGGCTGCCAGCAGCACATGGCAAACAAAGCAGGGAAAAAACCCTGACACACACTTATACACTAACAAATACATCAGCACTACTGTACCTGTATACATACTGTGATGTATCTACACCAGATTGTAACATAATGTCATTTAACCTACTGCACAGTAAATACAGTATCACACTCATACACTGAGAAATAGATCAGTACTACTGTACCTGTATACATACAGTATTGCCCGGATTGTAATATAATGCTCATATAACTTACTGTACAATAAATACAGTATCACACTCATACACTAACAAATACATCAGTACTACTGTACCTGTACACAAACAGTGCTGTATCTACACCAAATTGTAACATAATGCTCATATAACTTACTGTACAGTAAATACAGTATCACACTCATACACTGAGATATATCAGTGCTACTGTACCTGTATACATACAGTGCTGTATCTACACCAGATTGTAACATAACACTCATATAACTTACTGTACAGTAAATACAGTATCACACTCATACACTGACAAATACATCAGTACTACTGTACCTGTATACATACAGTGCTGTATCTACACCAGATTGTAACATAATACTCATATAACCCACTGTACAGTAAATACAGTATCACACTCATACACTGACATACATATCAGTACTACTGTACCTGTACACAAACAGTGCTATATCTACACCAAATTGTAACATAATGCTTATATAACTTATTGTACAGTAAATACAGTATCACACTCATACACTGAGATATATATCAGTGCTACTGTACCTGTATACATACAGTGCTGTATCTACACCAGATTGTAACATAACACTCATATAACTTACTGTACAGTAAATACAGTATCACACTCATACACTGACAAATACATCAGTACTACTGTACCTGTATACATTCAGTGCAGTATCTACACCAGATTGTAAAATAATGCTCATGTAACCTACTGTAAAGTAAATACAGTATCACACTCATACACTGACATACACAGCAGACCTACTACACTTGTATACATTCAGTGCAGTATCTACACCAGATTGTAACATAATGCTCATGTAACCTACTGTACAAAAATACAGTATCACACTCATACACTGACATTCAGAGCAGTGCTACTGTACCTGTAAACATACAGTGCTATATCTATATCAGATTTTAACATAATGCTCATATAACCCACTGTACAGTAAATACATTATCACACCCATACACTGACATACACATCAGTACTACTGTATCTGTATACATACAGTGCTGTATCTACACCAGATTGTAACATAATGCTCATGTAACCTACTGTACAGTAAATATAGTATTACACTCATACAATAACAAACACATCAGTACTACTGTACCTGTAAATATACAGTGCTTCCCCGATTGTAACATAATGCTCATATAACCTACTGTACAGTAAATACAGTATCACACGCATACACTAATGTACACATCAGTACTACTGTACCTGTACACATACAGTGATGTATCTACACCAGATTGTAAAATAATGCTCATATAACCAACTGTACAGTAAATACAGTATCACACTCATATACTGACATACACATCAGTACTACTGTACCTGTATACATACAGTGCTGTATCTACACCAGATTGTAACATAATTCTCATATAACCCACTGTACAGTAAATACAGTATCACACCCATACACTGACAAATACATCTGTGCTACTGTACCTGTATACATACAGTGATGTATCTACACCAGATTGTAACATAATTCTCATATAACCCACTGTACAGTAAATACAGTATCACACCCATACACTGACAAATACATCTGTGCTACTGTACCTGTATACATACAGTGCTGTATCTACACCAGATTGTAACATAATGCTCATATAACCCACTGTACAGTAAATACAGTATCACACCCATACACTGACAAATATATCAGTACTACTGTATCTGTATAAATGCAGTGCTGCCCAGATTGTAACATAATGCTCATATAACCTACTGTACAGTAAATACAGTATCACACTCACACTGGTATACACATCAGTACGGCTGTACCTATATACATACAGTGCTGTTTCTACACCAGATTGGAACTTAATGCTCATATAACCTACAGTATAGTAAATACAGTATCACACTCATACACTGACATATACATCAGTACTAATGTACCTGTATACATACAGTGCTGTATCTACACCAGATTGTAACATAATGCTAATATAACCTTGTAACGGTACCAACCGGATACCAAGGGTTAACACCAGGGAACAATGTCCTGCATAGGGAATCAGCAATTCACAACCCAGCCAGTTTTCAGGTTTAAAACAGAATGTGTTTTATTAAGGCTCATATGCCCAGTATTTATGCAGGTCTGACCCCCCCCAGAAGGGGGGTTGAAAGAATGTTGTACATTAGATGGAGGGAACACGCCCTTTTACATGATACAATAGAATACCTTGCTCAAGCTGATAACAATTTAAACACAGACACACACTTGGCTTTCCTTATCATCTAGGGTCTGCTCTCTGAGGTTGATTAAACAATGGACTGTGTATCAATAACATTAATGACAGTGCACAATAGCTGAGGCTAAAGCTGAACACAGTTAACTCTTTCAGTGCTGACAGAAGGGTCTGTCACATCTACATAGCACAATATACAGCCTATAGACAACCTTTCTTACGTTATAGTCCAGAAGTGGCTAGGTTTGCCACAATGCTCCCCCAGAACCAAGCCGGCATACACAGTCTGATCCCAACGGATCGGCTTGGGGATGTCCGGGGCAACAACTTTCGGCTCAAGTAAGCTACGGGGTGTTCTCCGCCATCTGCTCCAACTTGGCTCAGTACTGCCCCCACCCCAAACATGGAAGCGTCTCTTCCCGGAGGGACTGGGCTTGGGTAGTCACAGGGTTAACATCAGCGGGATCCATGGGAGCATAGGCAGAAACAAGGGGGGCCAAGTCATTTCCAAGGAGAACATCAGCAGGTAAGTCCTTCTTGACCCCCACATTCACAAGTCTAGCGCCCACTCCCCAATCCAAATGTACCCTGGCAACAGGTAGGCAGAACACAGTGCCCCCTGCTACCCTCACAGCCACAGTGTCTCCAGTGTGCTGTTTCTCAGGCACCAAGTTCTCTTGAAGCAATGTCATGGTAGCACCAGTATCCCGTAGACAACTGACCTCCTTCCCATTCACTTTAACCCGTTGCCGGTTATTCCGGTGGGCAGCTTGCACGGGGTCTGCTTCATGTAGGCTGCCCCAGCATTCTGGCGCCTCTACGTAGCGGGCCACAGGCTGAGGATTATGTGGGATTCCGCCAGCGGGTCTTCTCCAGGACTGTGCTTGATTCGCTGCGTTTAGGGGACACTCTGGTCTTTTGTGCCCTAGTTGCTTACATCCAAAGCACCGAATAGGTTGTGAGTAGCCCCGCGAATTGAACCGGGCTCTCTGAGGGTAGTTCGTGGCCGGAGGCCGTGTGGTATAGCGGTGCGCCGGGGGTTGGTAACTGGCAGCTGCTGGGGTGACTGGGGGTCTGTACTCCACTCTAGCAGTGGGCAATCGGTATACTGCTCCCCCTGCCCCTCGTACTGCCACGGATCCGCCAGTGGGTGCTGTATCCGGCACCAAATGGGGAGCTATCAGGGTTAAAGTAGCTCCCGAATCCCGAAGTCCCTGGACCGACATCACCTCATGCAGAATTCCCAGGGGTTCCTCGGCTTGGGTGCTCAACACCTCATGAGCGGCTGGCTCCGTTTGGTAATGGTGAGCAGCCGCCCTTGGGGCCAGGTTCTGTCTGACCTGGTTCCAAGCTTGTCTGCTCCGATTTTGGGTGCACTCACGTGCCATATGTCCCCACTGCTTGCAGGTGTGGCATTGTATATTAGCCCGTCCGTTGTTAGGCTGTAGTCCATGGTGCCTCCTGGCATCAAAATGCTGGTCTGCTAATCTGGCTGCTTCGGTTAAGGTGAGGGGTTTTCGATCTCTCACCCATTCTTGGGCTTCTGGGGACAAGCCGTTAAAGAATTGCTCCAACAGCATCAGTTGTCGCAATTCTTCCATGGTGGTAGCTTGGCTGGCCTGTATCCACCCCTGAGATGCTTGATCCAGCTTGTGGGCCCACTCTGCATGGGAATCTCTTTCTGGCTTGCGCAGGCCTCTAAACTTGCGCCGGTATGCCTCTGAGGTAATGGCATATCTTTCCAAGATTGCTCTCTTCACTTTAGCGTAATCCTTGCTGTCCTCCCTGGGTACAGCGCGATACGCTTCCGCTGCCCTACCGGCTAGCTTGCCTGCTAGCACCGGCACCCATACGGACTGCTCCAAATCATGTAACTCGCACAGTCTCTCAAAATCCTGTAAATACCCATCAATCTCATCCTTCTCCTCACAAAACATTTTAAATGCATGGTATGGGATTTTGGGTCTTACTGGGTTGCTGAGTGCGTCCAAAATGGATTCTGCTCGGGAGGATGCATTCCGCGGACTGTGTGCCATCACGTACTCCTGCACATCTGCCATTACCACGGATAGCATATCCCGTGGTACAGGTTGGGGTAAAAATTCCAGCCTGGTCCTCATTTCCCTCTGGTATAGGGTCTCCTCCATGGCTGCTGGAGGCGTAGCGCTGCGAGCTCTGTCTCCCTCCATCAGCTCAGCAATTAATATAGCCTTGGGTTTGCTGCTGCCTATCTTTCCCCTGGCTTCTAGCAGTTCCTTTTACGTTTGTCTCTTTAGCTTAGAATAATCCATCTCCATTCACTTCGGTCCCTGGTACTCC
Source organism: Bombina bombina (assembly GCF_027579735.1). Taxonomy (NCBI): domain Eukaryota; kingdom Metazoa; phylum Chordata; class Amphibia; order Anura; family Bombinatoridae; genus Bombina; species Bombina bombina. Next base: position 1,150,479,760 of record NC_069503.1, on the reverse strand, counting down.
TTCCATCTTAGTCAGTATTGTAGTAATCCCCCTCTTCCTGAGGTTACTGGCTTGTGTAGTTGCTCTTCTGGGCGATAAGGTTCATTCCGTCGCTTGCCACCAATTGTAACGGTACCAACCGGATACCAAGGGTTAACACCAGGGAACAATGTCCTGCATAGGGAATCAGCAATTCACAACCCAGCCAGTTTTCAGGTTTAAAACAGAATGTGTTTTATTAAGGCTCATATGCCCAGTATTTATGCAGGTCTGACCCCCCCCAGAAGGGGGGTTGAAAGAATGTTGTACATTAGATGGAGGGAACACGCCCTTTTACATGATACAATAGAATACCTTGCTCAAGCTGATAACAATTTAAACACAGACACACACTTGGCTTTCCTTATCATCTAGGGTCTGCTCTCTGAGGTTGATTAAACAATGGACTGTGTATCAATAACATTAATGACAGTGCACAATAGCTGAGGCTAAAGCTGAACACAGTTAACTCTTTCAGTGCTGACAGAAGGGTCTGTCACATCTACATAGCACAATATACAGCCTATAGACAACCTTTCTTACGTTATAGTCCAGAAGTGGCTAGGTTTGCCACAAACCTACTGCACAGTAAATACAGTATCGCACTCAAACACTGACATACACGGCAGTACTACTGTACCTGTATACATACAGTGCTGCCCAGATTGTAACATAATGCTAATATAACCTACTGCACTGTAAATACAGTATCACACTCATACACTGACATACACATCAGTACTACTGTACCTGTATACATACAGTGCTGTATCTACACAAGATTGTAACATAATGCTCATATAACTTACTGTACAGTAAATACAGTATCACACTCATACACTGACAAATACATCAGTACTACTGTACCTGTATACATACAGTGCTGTACCTACACCAGATTGTAACATAATACTCATATAACCCACTGTACAGTAAATACAGTATCACACTCATACACTGACATACACATCAGTACTACTGTACCTGTATACATACAGTGCTGTATCTACACCAGATTGTAGCATAATGCTCATATAACCTATTGTACAGTAAATACAGTATTACATTCATATACTGACATACACAGCAGTACTACTGTACCTGTATACATACAGTGCTGTATCTACACCAGATTGTAACATAATGCTCATATAACTTACTGTACAGTAAATACAGTATCACACTCATACACTGACAAATACATTAGTACTACTGTACCTGTATACATACAGTGGTGCCCAGATTGTAACATAATGCTCATATAACCCACTGTACAGGAAATACAGTTTCACACTCATACACTGACATTCACAGCATTACTAGTGTACCTGTATACATACAGTGCTGTATCTACACCAGGTTGTAACATAATGCTCATATAACCTACTGTACAGTAAATACAGTATCACACTCATACACTGACAAACACAGCAGTACTACTATACCTGTATACATACAGTGCTGTATCTACATCAGATTGTAACATAATGCTCATATAACTTACTGTACAGTAAATACAGTATCACAACAAAAACATCAGTACTACTATACCGGTATACATACAGTGCTGTATCTACACCCGATTGTAACTTAATGCTCATGTAACTTACTGTACAGTAAATACAGTGTCACACTCATACACTTACAAATACTTCAGTGCTATTGTACTTGTATAGATACAGTGCTGCCCAGATTGTAACATAATGCTCATATAACTTACTGTACAGTAAAGACAGTATCACACTCATCATACACTTACAAATACATCAGTACTACTGTACTTTTATAGATACAGTGCTGCCCAGATTGTAACATAATGCTTATATAACTTACTGTACAGTAAATACAGTATCACACTCATACACTGACAAATACATTAGTACTACTGTACCTGTATACATACAGTGGTGCCCAGATTGTAACATAATGCTCATATAACCCACTGTACTGGAAATACAGTTTCACACTCATACACTGACATTCACAGCATTACTAGTGTACCTGTATACATACAGTGCTGTATCTACACCAGGTTGTAACATAATGCTCATATAACCTACTGTACAGTAAATACAGTATCACACTCATACACTGACAAACACAGCAGTACTACTGTACCTGTATACATACAGTGCTGTATCTACACCCGATTGTAACTTAATGCTCATGTAACTTACTGTACAGTAAATAGAGTGTCACACTCATACACTTACAAATACTTCAGTGCTATTGTACTTGTATAGAAACAGTGCTGCCCAGATTGTAACATAATGCTCATATAACTTACTGTACAGTAAATACAGTATCACACTCATACACTTACAAATACATCAGTACTACTGTACTTTTATAGATACAGTGCTGCCCAGATTGTAACATAATGCTCATATAACTTACTGTACAGTAAATACAGTATCACACTCATACACTGACAAATACATCAGTACTACTGTACCTGTATACATACAGTGCTGCCCAGATTGTAACTTAATGCTCATATAACCTACTGTACAGTAAATACAGTATCACACTCATACACTGACATATGCATCAGTACTACTGTACCTGTATAAATACAGTGCTGTATCTACACCAGATTGCAACATAACACTCATATAGCCTACAGTATAGTAAATACAGTACTGTATCACACTCATACACTGACATATACATCAGTACTACTGCACTTTTATACATAAAGTGCTGTATCTATATCAGATTGTATCATAATGTTCATATAACCTACTGCACAGTAAATACATTATCACACTCATACACTGACATACACAGCAGTACTACTGAACCTGTATACATACAGTGCTGTATCTACACCAGATTGTAACATAATGCTCATATCCCTTACTGTACAGTAAATACAGTATCACACTCATACACTGACAAATAAATCAGTACTACTGTACCTGTATACATACAGTGCTGCCCAGATTGTAACATAATGCTCATATCACTTACTGTACAGTAAATACAATATCACACTCATACACTGACATACACATCAGTACGACTGTACCTGTATACATACAGTACTTTATCTACACCAGATTGTAACATCATGCTCATATAACCTACTGTACAGTAAATACAGTATTACACTCTTACACTAACATACACATCAGTACTACTGTACCTGTATACATACAGTGCTGTATCTACACCAGATTGTAACATAAAGCTCATATAACCTACTGTACAGTAAATACAGTATCACACTCATACACTGACATACACATCAGTACTACTGTACCTGTATTCATACAGTGCTGTATCTACACCAGATTGTAACATAATGCTCATATAAGTTACTGTACCATAAATACAGTATCACACGCATACACTGACAAAAACATCAGTACTACTATACCTGTATACATACAGTGCTGTATCTACACCAGATTGTAACATAATGCTCATATAACCCACTGTACAGTAAATACAGTATCACACTCATACACTGACAAAAACATCAGTACTACTATACCTGTATACATACAGTGCTGTATCTACACCAGATTGTAACATAATGCTCATACAGTGAGGGACTTTTTTTTTGATCCCTTGATGATTTAGTTTTTTTTTCCCACTGACAAAAAAAAAAAGATCAGTCTATAATTTTAATGAAAGGTTTAATTTGAAAAGTTAGATAAAGAATAAAAACAGAAAATTCAGAAAAAACGATTTTCAAAAAAGTTATAATTTGATTTGCATTTTAATGAGTGAAATAAGTATTTCACCCCTTTGCAAAACATGACTTAGTGCTTGGTGGCAAAACTCTTGTTGGCAATCACAGAGCTCAGACATTTCTTGTAGTTGGCCAACAGGTTTGCACACATCTCAGGAGGGATTTTGTCCCACTCCTCTTTGCAGGTCCTCTCCAAGTCATTAAGGTTTTGAGGCTGACATTTTGGCATATCAAACCTTCAGCTCCCTCCACAGATTTTCTATGCGGTTAAGGTCTGGAGACTGTCAAGGCCACTCCAGGACCTTAATGTGCTTCTTCTTGAGCCACTCCGTTGTTGCCTTGGTGTGTTTTGGGTCATTTTCATGCTGGAATACCCACTAACGACCCATTTTCAATGCTCTGGCTGAGGGAAGGAGGTTCTCATCCAAGATTTGATGGTACATGGCCCCGTCCATCGTCCCTTTTGATGCGGTGAAGTTGTCTTGTCCCCTAAGCAGATAAACACCCCCAAAATATAATATTTCCACCTCCATGTTTGACAGTGGGGATGGTGCTCTTGGGGGTCATAGGCAGCATTCCTGCTCCTCCATACACGGCGAGTTGAGTTGATGCCAAAGAGCTTAATTTTGATTCTCATTCAGTACTACTGTACCTGTAAACATACAGTGCTGTATTTACACCAGAATAGAACATAATGCTCATATAACCCACTGTACAGAAAATACAGTATCACACTCATACACCGAAAAATACATCAGTACTACTATACCTGTATACATACAGTGCTGTATCTACACCAGATTGTAGCATAATGCTCATATAACTTACTTTACAGTAAATACAGTATCACACTCATACACTGACAAATACATCAGTACTACTGTACCTGTATACATAGAGTGCTGTATCTATAACAGAATGTAACATAATGCTCATATAACCTACTGTACAGCAAATACAGTATCACACTCATACACTGACATACACATCAGTACTACTGTACATGTATACATACAGCGCTGTATCTACACCAGATTGTAACATAATGCTCATATAACCCACTGTACAGTAAATACAGTATCACACTCATACACTGACATACACATCAGTACTACTGTACCTGTATACATAGAGTGCTGTATCTATAACAGAATGTAACATAATGCTCATATAACCTACTGTACAGTAAATACAGTATCACACTCATACACTGACAAATACATCAGTACTACTGTACCTGTATACATACAGTGCTGTATCTACACCAGATTGTAACATAATGCTCATATAACCCACTGTACAGTAAATACAGTATCACACTCATACACTGACAAATACATCAGTACTACTGTACCTGTATACATACAGTGCTGTATCTACACCAGATTGTAACATAATGCTCATATAACTTACTGTACAGTAAATACAGTATCACGCTTATACTGTGACATACACAGCATTACTACTGTACCTGTATACATACAGTGATACCCAGATTGTAACATAATGCTCATATAACCCACTGTACAGTAAATACAGTATCACACTCATACACTGACATATACATCAGTACTACTGTACCTATATACATACAGTGCTGTATCTATACCAGATTGTAACATAATGCTCATATAACCCACTGTACAGTAAATACAGTATCACACTCATACACTGACATACACATCAGTACTACTATACCTGTATACATACAGTGCTGTATCTACACCAGATTGTAAAATAATGCTCATATAACTTACTGTACAGTAAATACAGTATCACACTCATACACTGACAAATACATCATTACTACTGTACCTGTATACATACAGTGCTGTATCTACACCAAATTGTAGCATAATGCTCATATAACTTACTGTACAGTAAATACAGTATCACACTCATACACTGACAAATACATCAGTACTACTGTACCTGTATACATACTGTGCTGTATCTACACCAGATTGTAACATAATGCTCATATAACTTACTGTACAGTAAATACAGTATCACACTTATACTGTGACATACACAGCATTACTACTGTACCTGTATACATACAGTGATACCCAGATTGTAACATAATGGTAATATAACCTACTCTTCAGTAAATAATACAGTAACTGTTGCATTGAATGCTACAATTACATGTGAGCTAGTTGACCATCCCTGTTATCTTTAAGAAACTTAGCAGCTGAACTCTTGTGATTGTGTTTGAGAGTTTTTGTCTTTAATAAAAGATTCTATAAGATTTAAACAATGGTTAATTCAATTTCCTAATTGCTGCCACCTAGTTCATGTTTTCCTGGACGCTTATGAGTTACACATGCTGCAGGGTGTGTAGAGGGCAGCATGCACTGTGCACCTGGATAGCACATGAATAGTGACCCTAAACAGCACAATACATGTTCCTTCCTGCACACCCTGCAGCATGTGTAACTCATAAGTGTCTAGGAAAACATGGCCGAGGTGGAACTGGCAACCCTAGCTGCAAGTGAGTATGTTTAATGAAATTCCATTGGGGTCAATGTACAGAGCTAAGAGCTGCTTTTAAACAAACTGATGAGCCTATATATGTAGCATGGTGCACCTATGAGAAGATTTGAAGAGTTGTCAGCAGACAGGAAAATCCCAGAGTACTTGTGTTAGATTAAGAGGGATATTTATCAAGCTGTCAACCACAAATACGCTGGAATTCTGCTGCGTAATTCTGGAGAGTCTGATTCCCCTTATTATTTAAGTTGAAATTTGTGACGTAACATACAATCCGCCAGGCTCAGTCCGACGCAGATCGATGGTTACGTAATTACAGATGTTCCGAATATACAAATTTGGCACTATCTGACAACTTTTGCAAGTTATCCCGGCCCAGTGTACCTGGTTTTCAATCCGCCACCCTGGAGGCCGCGGATGCCATAGGAATCAATAGGAGTCTGAAAGCAGCGAAAGCTTATGTTCGATGCTGCCAGATATCCCATTGATTTCTATTGTAGAAAACAAGTTACGTTTACACCTAGCACCCTAACATAACCCCCGAGTCTAAACACCCGTAATCTGCCACCCCCGACATCACCGCCACCTAATTACTGTAATGTTATTAACCCCTATCCCGCCGCTCCCAGACCCCTCCACAACTAAATAAATGTATTAACCCCTAAACCCCTGGCCTCCCACATCACTACCACTTACTAAACCTATTAACCCCTAAATCGCCAGCCCCCACATCACCATAAACTAATTTAAGCTATTAACCCCTAAACCTAACAACCCGCTAACTTTACACTAAATATTAACTCATCCCTATCTTATAATACATTTAAAATTACCTTTAGAATTAAAATAAACTATATTAAACTACTACTTAATTTACCCTAACTATTATACTAAAATTACATTAAACTAACAATTAAATTAACTATAGTACATATTTAAAAACCTAACCCTACTCAAGTTATTTAAATCTACTATAAAGAATTACTAAGTTACAAAAAAATAACAACTAACTTACACAAAATAAAAAACACTAAGTTACACAAAATAAAAAACACTTAGTTACACAAAATAAAAAAGAAATGATCAAATATTTAAACTAATTACACCTAATCTAATAGCCCTATCAAAATAAAAGTCCCCCCAAAATAAAAAAACTCTAGCCTACAATAAACTACCAATGGCCCTTAAAAGGGCCTTTTGCGGGGCATTGCCCCAAAGAAATCAGCTCTTTTACCTGTAAAATAAAATACAAACACCCTTCCCCCCCACACAAGTAAAACCCACCACCCATACAACCAAACCCCCCAAATAAAAACATATCTAAAAAAGCTAAGCTCCCCATTGCCCTGAAAAGGGCATTTGTATGGGCATTGCCCTTAAAAGAGCATTTAGTTCTTTTTTCAGTCAAAACCCACCCAATAAACCCTTAAAAAACCTTACACTAACCCCCGAAGATCCACTTACAGTTTTCGAAGACCGGACATACATCCTCATCCAAGCGGCCAAAGTCTTCATCCAAGCGGGCCGAAGTCTTCCTCCAAGCGGGCCGAAGTCTTCATCCAGACGGCATCTTCTATCTTCATCCATCCGGTGCGGAGCAGCTCCATCTTCAAGACATCCGGCGCGGAGCATCCTCTTCTTGCGATGTCTGTTGCAGAATGAAGTTTCCCTTTAAATGACGTCATCCAAGATGGCGTCCCTTACTTTCCAATTGGCTTATAGAATTCTATCAGCCAATAGGAATTAAGATGGAAAAAATCCTATTGGCTGTTGCAATCAGCCAATAGGATTGAGCTTGCATTCTATTGGCTGATTGGAATAGGGTTTAGGGGTCTGGGAGCGGAGGGATAGGGGTTAATAACTTTATTAGAGTTGCGGTGGGCTCCGGGAGCGGAGGGATAGGGGTTAATAACTTTATTTAGTTGCTGCGGGGTCCGGGAGCGGCGGGATAGAGGTTAAACATTTTAGTATTCTGGAGGTGTTTAGTGACAGGGTATGAATAAATTTGGGAAAAATCCGTATAGCAGTGAGATCGATGACTGTTAGTTAACAACAGTCCGCTGCTCATCGCCCTGTACTTGGTGCGCGGCTTTTTGACAGCTTTTTTTTATAAATATGGAGATTGTATCCAGGTCCGCAGCCGTGATGTTAGGCGAGCGTATTGGTCCTGGCGAATGCAGCACAGTTGACGGCTTGATAGATAGGCCTCTAAGTGTGCCATACACATCAGTCTATGCAACACAGCTTACTCTGCCAAATGCCGGTCTTCAGTAATTTATTGCAATCTGCTGGGCAGAACTGGTAGTGTAAATGGTGCAGTTAAATGTGAATATGAGATCAGTACAGCCCTATGTGTAAAATTAATAAAGCTTGATATATTCTGATGTTTTTTTAGTTTGGGCCCATTGGCACTTTAGACAACCAAGTGTGGTCTAATTAAATACAAGTTGCAATTAAAAATCTTAACAACGTTGTGTTTGTGGCTTTATGAATTGTGTTTAACTAATCTGTCAAGTGCTCAGGAATATAAACACGTTGTTATTTGTAAGTAATGTAACAATTAATGTAAATTGTAATAACATTTTACAGAGCAATAAAAATGACAACATAAAGTAATTGTCAGAGGCACAAAGTCACTCACAAGCAGTGACGTGTTAAACGCACAACCTGATAGTTATATAAAGTGCCTAGCTAAAGTATTTACCCTCTTGGCATTTTCCCTATTTTGTTGAATTACAATCTAGAATTAGAATGGATTTTTGGGGGTTTTGTATCATTTGATTTACCCAGCATTGCTACCACTGGAAGATAAAAAAATAAATGTTGTGATACAAACAAGAAATAAGAAACAGAAAACTTGAATGTGCATACCTATTCACTTCCCCTAAAGTTAATTCTTTGTAGAGCCACCTTTTACAGCAATTACAGCTGCAAGTCCTGCTGGTTGATTCCACTGCATTGAACGTCACTTGGACACAGTTTTGGTATAAATACAGCAGAACAACCTTCCTACTATCAGTCCCTACTATTAGTTAAGTGCACAAACCACAGTGAGAATGGTAAAGAACGGTGATCTAATGCAGTGATTTTCAAACTTTTTTTTTGCCGTGGCACACTTTTTTACATTTAAAAATCCTGCGGCACACCACCATCCCAAATTTTTACAAATCACACATTGTAGCCTAATACAGCATATATATATATATATATATATATATATATATATATACACACACACACACACACACACTGTACTGTGCTGTCATGCCATGCCTCCTACAAACTATACGTGACATATTGACATTCATTCACAAACAATCATAATGATTGTCTGTGAATTAATGTCAATGTCATGGTTGTAAATGATGCCTGATGAGCCTGTCACATATCTCCCAATATTTCAAAATTTGAAAGAGGGACATCCCCGCACTGGGAAAAGTTGTCCCCCCCTCCCCCGCAAACTGGGAAAAGGGGAGCACAAGATTATATGTGGAGCATGGTGTACTGTTCTGGAGGAGGAGGAGCAAAACTGCGCCAGCATGCATGGGGGATTGAAGTGTCGCGTGGTGCTGCGTGTAGAGCCGGCACTAGGCACGTGTTGTGGGGGTTCCTTCCAAGTGTGTGTGCCGCTGCACAGTTACCCTCAGTCATCATCTCACTCAAAATAAAAAAACGGCCCAGAGTAAAAAGCAAGCAATATTTAAAAAATATTTCACACTGTTGTCAGTCTGCCGCGGCACACCTGAGGATCTCTCACGGCACACTGGTTGAAAAACACTGATCTAATGGACTGAATGTGGCATGACAGTAGGTACAAGACAAGCAGGACGAAGCGTATCTGAAACAGCAGTACTCCTGAACTTTTCACGTGCCACAGTTTCATTGGTGTATCACGAATAGTGCAATGAACAAAAACACCCATTTTGTGGCAGTCCTGTAGAAGAAAAATGCTTTTTGCTGTGAGAGTTCAGAGGCGGATAGCTAGACTTGTGCAAGCAAACAGACAACAATTTTGCAAATCATATCAGAATTAAACCTTGGTGCAGAGAAAAACATATTGCAAAGCCCCACTAGGCGCACATTGACACAGATGGGCTACAACAGCCGGGGCCACATCGGGTGCCATTGTTATCAGAGAAGAACAAGAGAGCATTCCTTCTGTAGCACAACAACACCAGCACCTTCGAAGGATGGAAAAAAGTTTCTTGGTCTGATTAGTTAACATTCCTAGTGTGTGATGTTGATGGCAGGCTCCGAATTTGGTGAAAACAGCATGAATCCATGGACCTGTCATGTCTGATAAAAACTGTGCAAGGTGGTGGGGGCGGGGTTATTGTGTGGGGAATGTTTTCCAGGCAAACATTGGGTCTATTGATACCCTTAGGTTCACGTCTAAATGCCACAGCATACGTAAACACTGACCAAGAGCATCCGTTCTTGTGGTTACTTCCAGCAGGATATTGCGCCAGTGCACAAAGCTCGCATCACTATGGGATAAATCCTGTAACATGAAAATGACTTTTCTTTGCTACAGTGGCCCGCTTAGTCCCCGGATCTCAATTCTATTAAACATGTTTGGGATGAGCTGGAAAGGGCTATTCGCTGCTGGCCGACACCTCCGTTGAATCTCCGTCAAATACTTTGGAGACAAGCAGCAACAACAGTATACAACCTTCAAGAAAAAAATCTTCCTTTGATCCCAATAGCAGCAATGCTAACACAACAGGAGATGGACACTAATATGAAACAACAAAAAAGCTTAGGTTTCAACAATCTTACCAAGATAGAACGGCAAGCAGTCAAAGCATTATCAGAAGACCCCTCCATCATAATACAGGAAGTGGTCAAAGGTGGAGCCATAGTCCTACAAAACTACTAGGACTACAGATAAGAAGCTCTTACACAGCCAGAGGATGAAGGCACATACTGTAAATTGCCAAGGGACCCCACAGTGATATTCAAGTATAAAATCGACACATAGCTGCACCAGATATTTGGAGAAGGATTTATAACCAAATTAAAAAGAATTGGAAAATATAAAAATACAGTTTCCGAGATTACCAGTGTTTTACACAGTTCCAAAAATCCACAAATGCTTAGAATGGCCCACAGGCAGACCGATAGTTTCGGCAATACAGTCATTATACCAACCTCTGGCTACTTATGTAGATTCTTTACTTCAACCGCCCATTAGACATATGGAGACTTTCCTGCTTGACTACAACATGTTACTTACTATACTTGAGCAACTAGACCATGTAGAAGAAGCAGACATCTTGGTAATGCTTGATGTAAAAGTTTGTACACGGTTATCCCACACCAACAAGGCCTTAGGGCCGTAGAGAATCAATTGTCAAGATACCCCTATGTTGGACCACCGAAGGAGGTTATCCTCACACTATTAGAATTCTGCCTAACGACCAACTATTTCAAATTTGAATAACTGTACCTACAACTCAGTGGCACAGCGATGGGGTACAGCGTGGCCCCATCCCATGCTAATTTATTCATGGCAGAGTTTCGAGACCATGGGCACCATGTTGTTCCATGACCACAGATTGAAATTATCCAAAAGTTATATATATGACCTAATTTTAATATGGAATGGCACTGAAGAAGAACTTCATAAATGGTACAAGGAACTCAACCAAATCTGTCCAGCGCTAAAATTCAAAATGAATTACAGCAGATAAACTATTGAGTTCCTGGACTTATGCCTGTATAAGAAGGATGGAAAGATCCACTCCACCCTATATAGGCAAGAGACAGACTGCAACTCTTTGTTTCAATATACCAGCTGCCATCCACCTGCCCAGGCACTGCCAAACTTGCAGTTCAAACAAGTTGTAAGAAACAATACCAAGACAGCAAATACAACAAATCAATTGGAAGAAATGCAGAATTGATTCACCACCATGGGATATCCTAACAAGGAACTTAACCTATTAAAGCTTGAATCAACAAAACAGGCTAAACGTAAGAAAGAGAATGACACAGAGAAATGACTAACTTTCACTACTAGGTATACACATGATAAACAAGGTATATCCAAATGTTTACAAAAAAAAACTGGGAAATATTATCTACAGGCCACTCCTTACCATTTAATGAAATGCCACCTCCTTGTGTGGGTAACAAAAGATCCATATCTTTGAGAGACCGTTTAGTACATACAGACCCTGTTTATTGTTAACAGAAAAACACCTGGCTTCATACAAGCAAACCAGGCTGTGCAGGGTGTACTACGTGCAATGGCCTAACTACTGGCCAATACTTCACCCACCCATATAAAAAGAAAAAGTACCACCACAAACATCGTCTGACTTGTACCACAACTCATGTAGTAAACCTTCTACACTGTATTTGCAGACTATTCTATGTAGGAAAGACTAATGACGATCTCCGCACAAGAATAGCCAATCATAGATCGTCCATACGGATGGCCATAGATAGGGGAACTACAGACCAGCCAATAGCCTATCATTTCCAACAAGCTGGACACACAGTAAAAGACTGCAAATATACCATTATCGACCATGTACCATTATCCCCTAGAGGAGGAGACAAAGGAAAACTCCTACTTCAAAAAGAAGCAAGAAGAACATATGACTTGGGAACGCTAATACCAAAAAGACTCAATACTCACTTGGACTGGCATATCTTTTTATAATGCTGTGCTTACAAAATAATACGTACAATGTGCTCTAGATTTAAAGTAGGAGAAAACGTAGAAATTATAGATACCTACAGCAATGCTATATTCCTTGATCCCTACTCTATAGAGTAGATAGAGGAAGAGAGCCTTGGATGTTAGACGCTTCTCTCACCACTCATGTATAGATTTGTCATTTAATAAATGTATCCTTTTTATAAGACTGGTGTAAGTATCATTCTTTAAATAAGGTAAATGTATTATAAGGAAAAGCCTGACACTGATTTTAGTCACTGACCCAATATTAGAAAAGGGGCTTTTTCGCATTGGCGAAGCCAGGCAGGTTAGCGTTCCAGTTTTATTTTGTTGAGAAGATAAACTATTGGGGAACCCAGTACAAGCTACAGTTGTGGCCGGACTCAGACGTGAGCGCACTGGAAGGCTATATCAGAACAAGAATTCTGGACTGACCCTTGTGAGCAGGTGAGATGGAAGTTATTAACAGATGTGCAAATAATAGTACTATTGAATATGTGTGTAAAGATAATTTAAATGCTTTAGAATTAATTAATGATTTGTGGCAACAATTTGAGGATGCTGTTCATAAAATAAAGAAGTCTGTGTTGAATAAGAAAGTAAAGTATAATAGTAATTTAGCTAAACTTATTGTACCGTACAAAGGTGCATTGGAAAGTTTAGAATTGCCCCCTGTTTTATCAGAAAAAGATAGATGTGTAAACAGTAATTATGCTAAGCATGGTGTTTGTCACACAAGGGAATCAAGACAGACAGAGAATGTAGTTGAACATTCACAAAAAGAAAGAAATGCTACAACAGCAACAACAAATGCATTAGAAGAAGGTAAATCTAAGCAACTGCCATTGTTTAGTGTAAATACCACAGCAGAGCTAAAACCTATTTCTACCATTTGCCAGGATAGATTAGAAAGTCCACAAACAACAGGGACTCAGACTATTGGAGAAAGTGTACAGACTCCCTCGGGGCTGACTAGTGCACCAGAAGACCCATATAAAAAATATGCTAGGAAAATCAAAGCTTTAATTCCACCATAGTATAGTTAAATTTGAGCAACATGTAGCACAGTATAGCTCGGATGATCAGACTGCTTGTTATCTATCTGCCAGCATACTACAGTAGAGCACTGCAGCTTTTACAGCAGAATGGGTTATGGGCTGACACGTGCTAACATGTTGTTAGAACTAACTGCTGTGGATTTAAGATACATCATTTTTAGACAGAGTAGTTCCCCACCCAATGGAAGAACCATTTCTTTTCTGTAGTAAATTTCATCAATTATACGGTAAACTAAAAGGAACACCAAATTTAGAGATTGGAGATCCCAGAATGGTAAGAATTCTAGCAGGAAAATATGAAGGACTTGATTTTGTTAATAGAAATTTACTGGCTAGAGCACGTCATTTCAAGGAATTCCTTTGCATTCTTGCAGACTGGCAAAATGAGTCAAAATTTAAAAGTGCACCGCCAGAGCTAACACATAGAAATAATTGTAATAACAATAACAACAACAACATATACATGCCACAAACCACTTTTTGCTTTGTTTGTGGGAAGATGGGACACAAAAGAAGATACTGTTGGTACAATAAAAGTTTCCAGGAAAGAACAGGCCAGGAATATGCTGATGTTAATTATAGAAATTGGAAGGGCAAACCAACAAATCTTAAGCTCTACCATCCCAGAAATAAAACAAAAAAATATCAAACATGGGAAACATTCGCCTAGATTTAGAGTTTTGTCGGTAAAGACCCGCGTAGCTAACGCTGTTTTTTTCCCAGCGCACCCTTTAAACAACGCTGGTATTGAGAGTTGTCTGAGTGGCTGCGTTAGGCTCAGAAAAGGGAACGTTGAGCATAATTTAGCTCCACTTCAACCCTCAATACCAGCGTTGCTTACGATAGCGGAAAGCTGGCAAAACGTGCGCGTGCATGATATCCCCATAGGAAACAATGGGTCTGTGCTAAAAAAAAAACACCTGCAAAAAAGCAGCGTTCAGCTCCTAACGCAGCCCCATTGTTTCCTATGGGGAAACAGTTTCTAAGTCTACACCTAACACCCTAACATGAACCCCGAGTCTAAACACCCCTAACTTTACACTTATTAACCCCTAATCTGCCACCCCCGCTATCGCTGACACCTGCATTATACTATTAACCCCTAATCTGCCGCTCCGGACACCACCGCAACCTACATTATCCCTATGAACCCCTAATCTGCTGCCCACTAACATCGCCGACACCTATATAATATTTATTAACCACTAATCTGCCCCCCCCAACGTCGCCGCAACCTAACTACACTTATTAACCCCTCATCTGCCGACCGGACCTTGCCGCCACTATTATAAATGTATTAACCCCTAAACCGCCGCACTCCCGCCTCGCAAACACTATAATAAATAGTATTAACCTCTAATCTGCCCTCTCTAACATCGCCACCTACCTACAATTATTAACCCCTAATCTCACGCCCGCAACGTCGCTGCTACTATAATAAAGTTATTAACCCCTAAACCTAAGTCTAACCCTAACCCTAACACCCCCCTAACATAAATATAATTTAAATTAAACAAAATAATATTCCTGAAATTAAATAAATTATTATTATTTAAAACTAAATACTTACCTATAAAATAAACCCTAATACTGTATAGCTACAATATAACTAATAGTTACATTGTAGCTATTTTAGGATTTATATTTATTTTAAAAGTAGTTAAAATAACTACAAAATTACCTGTAAAATAAATCCAAACCTAAGTTACAAATACACCTAACACTACACTATCAATAAATTAATTAAATAAATTACCTACAATTAGCTAAACTAAAATACAATAAAATAAACTATTCTATAATGCAAAAAAAACCAAACACTAAATTACAAAAAATAAAAAAGAATTATAAGATGTTTAAACTAATTACACCTAATCTAAGCGCCCTAATAAAATTAAAAATCCCCCCAAAATAAAAAATGCCCTACCCTATTCTAAGCTACAAAAGTAATCAGCTCTTTTACCAGCCCTTAAAAGGGCTTTTTGCGGGGCATTGCCCCAAAGTAATCAGCTCTTTTACCTGAAAATAAAAATACAACCCCCCCAACATTACAACCCACCACCCACATACCCCTACTCTAACCCACCCAAACCCCCCTTAAAAAAACCTATCGCTAACCCCCTGAAGATCATTCTACCTTGAGTCGTCGTCACCCAGCCGAGCCGAATTCTTCATCCAAGGTGCGCAGAGGAGGTCCTTCATCCGGTAGAAGTCTTCATCCAAGCGGGGCAAGAAGAGGTCCTCCATCCGGTAGAAGTGTTCATCCAGGCGGCGTCTTCAATCTTCATCCATCCGGAGCGGAGCCGTCTTCAAAGGAGCCGACGCAGAGCCATCCTCTTAAACCGACGACTTCCCGACGAATGAAGGTTCCTTTAAGGGACGTCATCCAAGATGGCGTCCCTTCAATTCCGATTGGCTGATAGGATTAAACCTAACACTACACTATCATTAAATTAATTAAATAAATTAACTACAATTACCTACAATTACATTTAATTAAATAAACTAATCTATAATACAAAAAAACAAACACTAAATTACAGAAAATAAAAATATATTACAAGAAGTTTAAACTAATTACACCTAATCTAAGCCCCCTAATAAAATCCAATCCCCCCTTAAAAAAACCTAACACTAACCCCCTGAAGATCTCCCTACCTTAAGCCGTCTTCACCCAGCCGAGCCGAATTCTTCATAAAATGCGGGCGATGAGGTCCTCCATCTGGGCGATATCATCTTTCTTCCGGCTCCATCTTCAGACCGCAAACGCGGAACATCCACCTTCCCCGACGGACTAACGATGAATGACGGTTCCTTTAAGGGACGTCATCCAAGATTAGTTCAATCCGATTAGTCGTTAGTCCATCGGGGAAGGTGGATGTTCCGCGTCGGCGGTCTGAAGATGGAGCCGGAAGAAAGAAGATAGAAGATGCCGCTTGGAGGAAGACATCGCCCGGATGGAGGACCTCTTCTTTACCGCTTGGATCAAGACTTCGCCTGGATGGAGGACCACATCGCCCGGATTGGATGAAGAATTCGGCTCGGCTGAGTGAAGATGACTCAAGGTAGGGTGATCTTCAGGGGGTTAGTGTTAGGTTTTTTTAAGGGGGGATTGGGTGGGATAGAGTAGGGGTATGTGGGTGGTGGGTTTTAATGTTGGGGGGGTTGTATTTTTTTTTACAGGTAAAAGAGCTGATTACTTTGGGGCAATGCCCCGCAAAAGCCCTTTTAAGGGCTCGTAAAAGAGCTGATTACTTTGTAATTTAGAATAGGGTAGGGAATTTTTTTATTTTGGGGGGCTTTATTATTTTATTAGGGGGCTTAGATTAGGTGTAATTAGTTTAAACTTCTTGTAATATTTTTATATTTTCTGTAATTTAGTGGGTTTTTTGTATTATAGATTAGTTTATTTAATTAAATGTAATTGTAGGTAATTGTAGTTAATTTATTTAATTAATTTAATGATAGTGTAGTGTTAGGTTTAATTGTAACTTAGGTTAGGATTTATTTTACAGGTAATTTTGTAATTATTTTAACTAGGTAGCTATTAAATAGTTAATAACTATTTAATAGCTATTGTACCTAGTTAAAATAAATACAAAGTTGCCTGTAAAATAAATATAAATCCTAAAATAGCTACAATGTAATTATTATTTATATTGTAGCTATATTAGGGTGTATTTTCTAGGTAAGTATTTAGTTTTAAATAGGAATAATTGATTGAATTCTAGGAATATTATTTTGTTTTATTTAAATTATATTTATGTTAGGGGGGTGTTAGGGTTAGACTTAGGTTTAGGGGTTAATACATTTATTATAGTAGCGGCGACGTTGCGGGCGGGAGATTAGGGGTTAATAATTGTAGGTAGGTGGCGATGATGTTAGGGACGGCAGATTAGGGGTTAATATTTTTTTATATAGTGTTTGCGAGGCGGGAGTGCGGCGGTTTAGGGGTTAATACATTTATTATAGTGGCGGCGAGGTCCGGTCGTCAGATTAGGGGTTAATAATTGTAGTTAGGTAGCAACAACATTGGGGGGGGGGCAGATTAGGGGTTAATAAATATAATGTAGGTGTCGGCGATGTTAGGGCAGCAGATTAGGGGTTCATAGCTATAATGTAGTTGGCGGCGGTGTCCGGTCGGCAGATTAGGGGTTAAAAAATTTTATTCAAGGGTTTACGATGTGGGGGGGGGCCTCGGTTTAGGGGTTCATAGGTAGTTTATGGGTGTTAGTGTACTTTATAGCACAGTAGTTAAGAGCTTTATGTTTCGTCGTTAGCCCATAAAGCTCTTAACTACTGACATTTTTTGGCGGTAGGAGTCTTGTCGGTAGAAGCTCTACCGCTCACTTGTTCCAAGACTCCAAATACCAGCGTTAGGCAAATCCCATTGAAAAGATAGGATACGCAATTGACGTAAGGGGATCTGCGGTAGCCTGGAGTCGCGGAAAGGAAGTGAGCGGTAGACCCTTTCCTGTCTGACTCTAAATACCAGCGGGCGGTAAAAAGCAGCGTTAGGACCCCTTAACGCTGCTTTTGACGGCTAACGCCAAACTCTAAATCTAGCCGAAAGTTTATTTTTGCAGGCTATGTTGATCCTAGCTTTAGATGTAATATTAATTTATTTTTTTGTTCCCTCAGGTAATTTCTGCAGTTAGTCCACACAGTTAAATAAGGAAAACACAGATCAACTGCACTTTTGCATTTATAGTAATTTTAAATTATAAATAGAAAAATAAAGACTAAAAAGTTTAATGATTAGAAAACACAGAAGATAAACAAATTAATGTGTGTAGACCAGTGTTTTTAATGTGATGTTTCTTTGCTTGTAGTTAACGATTATTTTTATTATATTTTTTTTTCTCTTTTTTCTCTTTTTTCTCACCAAGAGGGGAAGGACAAAAGTCTACATTTTGTTTTATTTGTTTTTTGGTTCTATAGCTTGTTTTAGATTTTTCAGTTTGTTTTTGCATTTTTCATTTTGCAGTTTTGTGTGTAATTTTTTTTTTTATCAATAATTTTTGTTAAGACAGAAAAGACCTAATGTTTATCACATTGGGTGTGATTATTGTGATGATTACATAACATAATTTATAAAAAGGAGTGGGTGGTTTGGTATCTGTCTGTAAATAGAAAAATACACAGTTTGTGATGGGTTGTTATTTGTTTATTTGTTGTTTCTTTTTCTATATTTATGGAGGCAGAGCTTAGCTCTTAACTTCATAAAAGAGGGGAGTGTTTCCAAACTATATTGTGTTACGTATAAACAAATACAACAATCTGCAATTGCTTGGATGTCAGGAGATGCTAACGCTATTTAAAGAGACACTAAAATCAAAATTTGTTTTCATAGTTCAGATAGAATATGCTTTTTTGGGAGACTTTTCAATTTACCTCCATTGTCAGATTTTATAGTCTTTTTTGAACAGAACTTCAAATGATGTCCTTATCACATCCATCTCAGAGCTAAAGGCTTATGGAGTCCTTGGGTTGGAACTTCATATCATTCCTGGAACTACAAAGGATCATAAACAGCATTGTCCAACATCAAACAGCGTACGCCCTGGAGTCCTGTTAAATGTGTTGTCCAACATCAAAGGAGGTTACCAGCTTATGCCCTGGAGTCCTGTAAAATGTCATTTCTTGGACAACGGTGACACCTACAGGTAGCTGGCTACTTTTGCTGGGATTTATCAACTGGGCAACTAAACATTTGATTGGTTAAGACAATCTTCAAGGTGGGGCTATATTGCTTTAAATATGCTGTGGAAAGAACATACAGATAGGAAGGACACAAAATACCAACAGGTAATAGACAGACTTCAGCTTTCTTCACATGCACCCCCCCCCCCCACAGGCTTTAGTCTATAGAGTAGATAGAGGAAGAGAGCCTTGGATGTTAGACGCTTCTCTCACCACTCTCATGTATAGATTTGTCATTTAATAAATGTATCCTTTTTATAAGACTGGTGTAAGTATCATTCTTTAAATAAGGTAAATGGATTATAAGGAAAAGCCTGACACTGATTTTAGTCACTGACCCAATATTAGAAAAGGGGCTTTTTCACAATGCTAATGAGATGATGTTGTCAGCTACATTGTTGTAAGCTGTTTGTTATTACTCTGTGTTACACGTACATTATGCGCTCCCAGTGAGTGGTTCCGCTGGATCATTGTCACTGCACCTGTTTACTGCTGTTTTATATATAAATAAGCAGGTGTTTGTGCAGCCTTGGTCATGCTTTGGCTTTTTGTATATTTATCATAAGCCCTTCTTTAATATGATATATTTGTGTATATAAATATATATATATATATATATATATATACACAGAGAAAACCTAGCACTCAGTTACAAGCTCTCATCTAAGATTTAAAAGCAAACATGGAAAGGTTAGTAACCGCATCTGGCCAAATGGGACAAGCTCAGGTACCACGTCAAGGTCCTTTCCATTACCTGAGACCCTAAAACAGCAACACAATGCAAGCTTCAAATCCAAACAAACTGAAAACAAGGGAAGGGTGCACAGGAATATGTAACCACCCTAGACATATATAAAACACGGAAGGGAACTGCACTCTCATACCGGACCGGGTACACATCCCATGACCCTGCAACATGCTCAGCCCTGGGTGCCACTGGCACTCACAGAAAGCTGTGCTGTCCCCAGAGCCACAAGCAGTTAACCCCAGACAGGTCTGGGTGCAAGAACCATGGGGAAAATTACAAAACAAATTAATACAACACACAGAGAAAACCCAGCACTCACAAGTTCTCAGCTAAGATTTAAAAGCAAAAATGGAAAGGTTAGTCACCGCATCTGGCCAAATGGGACAAGCTCAGGTACCACGTCAAGGTCCTTTCCATTACCTGAGACCCTAAAACAGCCACACAATGCAAGCTTCAAATCCAAACAAACTGAAAACAAGGAAAGGGTGCACAGGAATATGTAACCACCCTAGACATATACAAAACACGGAAGGGAATTGCACTCTCATACCGGACCGGGTACACATCCCATGACCCTGCAACATGCTCAGCCCTGGGTGCCATTGGCACTCACAGGAAGCTGTGCTGTCCCCAGAGCCACAAGCAGTTAACCCCAGACAGGTCTGGATGCAAGAACCATAGGGAAAATTACAAAACAAATTAATACAACACACAGAGAAAACCCAGCACTCACTTACAAGCTCTCAGCTAAGATTTAAAAGCAAAAATGGAAAGGTTAGTCACCGCATCTGGCCAAATGGGACAAGCTCAGGTACCACGTCAAGGTCCTTTCCATTACCTGAGACCCTAAAACAGCCACACAATGCAAGCTTCAAATCCAAACAAACTGAAAACAAGGGAAGGGTGCACAGGAATATGTAACCGCCCTAGACATATACAAAACACGGAAGGGAACTGCACTCTCATACCGGACCGGGTACACATCCCATGACCCTGCAACATGCTCAGCCCTGGCTGCCACTGGCACTCACAGGAAGC